>NW_021635563.1:0-273421 GCF_004799145.2 Neltuma alba | reverse complement strand
ATACCAGAAAGCAGACATAGCTTCTAAGGAAATGGCCAAGTGTGCAATGAGAAATGAGGGAGAATGTTTGGCATGCAACAGTGTTCGTGAAAGCAAGCAAGTGCGAACATCCTGGTCTGGATCTTGATCAAATTTATGCTACCAACCATATTTGTTTATAGCATTTTTAATTGGTTGACTTGAATTTGTGGTTATCGTTGCAGAGGCCATGTGGAACATCTATAGGAGGAAGCTTTCCATTTAATGGCACAAGTCATGTAGAGCTGTGTGAAATCTCAGATATACTTCTATCTACCTCTTTTATCTTTGTATATTATCAGTGTTAAACGTATCATTTAATGTAGGTATTTGCTGACCATTGCACAAGTCAAAACCCAATTAATGTTCCTAGAAGTTTGATCGGAATCTGGAATAGTTTATTTAGGAGCATCCATTCCAAAGATATTTAAAGGTAAGCCAGAACAATTACAAAATTTCTAGAAAATATAAGAAGTTAAGAACAGACCCTAGCATCCAGCGGGTACAATCTCTCCCTACTTTGTGCCTAGAAAAGAAAAAGCCACTAAACCCCTCTGCACTAATATACACATCACACTACCCCTACCACCCCTCTCGCCCAAACTCCACATGCTCCTCACTTAGGCTTGTCCCATTAAATGTGACTACTCAGCCCTCTAAGCTTCACCTTGTCCTTAATAGTAAATATGATTGCCATGTTTGTATACCAATACTTGCTGAGGTCAAATGGCTTGCAGTCTTGTTTGAACATAGATGTGTGATTTTTATCAATATTATATCGCATTTTCTCTACTAGTGGCCGCAGAGCAATAGAGTTTATAACAACTGAACTACTTTTGCATGAATTTCATTAATTTTGAGAGGAATTACATTATTTATTAGTTATAAAATAGTAAATTTTAAACCCTTTGTTTTTTGCGCTACCCATAAAGTGCACTAAGAGTTATAATTGTGTATTGGAAGTAAATTGTGACCTTTCAGTGTTTTGAAATTTGTTAGTGTATCCCATGAATTCGAATACCTGAAGTCACTTGAGTTTGATGTAATCTTCTAATCTCTCCTAATGCTAATCATTGCCTTCCATTGCATTTTTATTCTACTTTTATTCCATGTTTAATCTTAATGACCAAAAAAAAGTATTTTCATTATTGATAAAATCACCAAAAGTTGCATAATTGATTTGGTTACTATACAGAAGCTTATTAATGGAACATTTAGGTTGCATTTCAAGATTTATTCCATTTCATTATATTATATTTATCAAAAGTGTTGGCATCCTAATAATTCCTCCACCAATTAGAGTTTATTTGTGTAGAGTGTGTACCCCATTCTACTTTGAACTTGCATACCTATTTTTTCAAAAATCACCAAATTGATTTGTAATTGTACATAATGTAGTATGCTAGAATTCACCGATGTATGGCATAATAAGTTTTGTTGCCGCACTCAACCACCTAAAATGTTGGACATAAGGGTAATACGGGTAATATTGACATGTGTCAAATGCGAGAGTGGTCATTAATGGTATTTTATAAATTGAAAATTAGTGAGAGAAGGAGTTTTCCGCTAAACTTAAATTAAAAAGTGCATTAAGAGTTATGATTATGATTAGATTAGATTTCTCTGTTTTGAAGTTGGTTAGTGCATCCTAAGAATTTGAATGCCCTAATTTGCTTGAGTTTGGTGTACTGGAATCTTAATTGCATTGCATATCCTCCTAATCTCCCCAAATGTTAACTATTATTGCCTTCCATTCCTTTTCATTGCATTTTTTTATGCTTTTACTCCATTTTTTATCTTAATGACAAAAAATGAGTATTTTCATTATTCATAAATCACCAAAAGTTGTATAATTGATTTGGTTAGTGTATGGAAGCTTATTTATAGAACATAATAAAAAAAATATTGAGGTTGCATTTCAAGATTTATTCAGTTTGCATCTCAAAAATTCCTTTGAAGTTTGGCTCTCTATCCCAAGAATGGGAATTCCACATTTGGACGCTCTAAAGTTGCTTGACTTTGGTGTGCAGTTTGGTATACCATGGTCAAACTTTTAAAGTTAATTGCATCCCTTCTATTCTTTTCCATTGCATTTTTATTCCTTTTTTTTAATCTTAATAATCAAAAAGTATTCCTGTTATTCTAAGTTGTATAATTGATATTTATATTACAAGATTTATGCCATTGCATTATTTTTATGAATAGGTTGCATCCGAAGAATTCCTTTACTAATCGGAGTTCCTTTACTAATTAGAGTTCATTTGTGTAGAGTGGTATACAATTCTATTCCACTTTGGACTTTTTTATTCAAAAAATCATCACATTCCCCAAGTCTCCTTCATGCTTGCTAATTGAGTGATGTTATAATCCCCTCCTTTATGGCTACCTATTACTTCAGTTTGGTTTGGTGGAGAGTAGTTTGGTTATTCTATCCCAAGAATTTGAATCCTAGATTTTTTTTTTGAATATGCTTTGGTGTGCAGTTCTCATCTAACCTTAATGGCATCCCAAATCTCCTGGTCTGCTTCTATAATTTGTTTGCATTCTCATTCCATTTTTTATCTTAAATGAATTTTTTATTTGGTTTGCGTATAGAAGTTTGTTTATATTCCATCCCAAGAATTAGACTTCATTTACTAATCATTTACCAATTATAGTTTATTTGTTTAGGGTTTCATTAGTGTAGAGTCTCTACTTTAGTAGACATTCCTCAAGTCTCCATGTTAATTAATCATTAGTTTAGTTCATGCATTTATTTTCATTCACCATAGTTGTGAGTTGGTTAGTAACTATGATTAGATTAGATGTAAAATTAAAAAAGCTTGGCCACTCTACAATTGGAATTCCACGTTTGTTTGCTTGAGTTTGGTTTTGAGTTTGGTGCACCATTATCTAAGCTTAATTGCATCTCTAATCTTCTAATTAACAATTTCCTTCTATTCCATTCCATTCCATTGAATTCATTCTATTTTTTATCTTAATCACCATAAAAATATTTTATTATTACAAAAATCAGAAAGGTTTTTATAATTAATTTCATTGCTGTGTGGAGGTTTATTTATATTTCAAGTTTTTTTTCTCACTTCATTATTTTTAAGTGTTCATTTGTGTACTAAGGTGTACTTCCATTACTTCATACTCATTGGTCAAAAAATCACCAAGGCATAATAGAAGCTTATTTATATCCCATATATTATTGTAGGCTATTGTACAAGGGGTATCCATTCCACCTTAGACTTGAACTTGCATACTTTATTTTTAGATGCTTTTATTAGTGTAGTTTGGTGCATCATCATAGCATCCCAAATCTCCTAATCTCTCTTAACCCTAATGTTAACCATTGCCGCCATTGCATTTTTATTTCATTTTTTATCTTCATCATCATCTTCATTCAAGAAATCCCCAAGAGTTGTATAAATAAGTTGGTTATTGTGTAGAGGCTTATTTATATTTCATGTTTTTTTTCCGCTCCAATATTTTTATCACTTGTTTTCCAATAGTTTGCATCCCAAATATTTAGTCAATTAAGAGTTCATTTGGTAGTACTTCCTTTACATTTTGAACGCTAAATTCCACTTTGAACACCAAATTGATTTTAAGCTTTCTATGGCATAATAGTGACATTTTTCAAGCTTTCTTGCATTCCAAAATTTATTTTGTTATGGCATCATTTTTGTTATGAGACTAGGTTTAACCAATCAGAGTTTAGGGACCTTCTAATGCCTTTACTTGACTTTTTTGCAATGATTTTAATTCATTGGATTTTGGACTCGATTCGATTCTTAAAATATCTCCAAAGAAAAGATGTCAAATGGCTTGAAACTAGAAAGTAGAGCGCATACTAGGAAGTAGAGTGCTAAGGTGTACTTCGTACTCATTATTTAAAAAAATCACATTCTCAAGTTACTGTAGGTTGGATAGTGCCATTCCACTATACCATTTTTAATAATGACATCTTGAGTTATAATAGTTACTCTTATACCAAGAATTTGAATCCCAGATGCCTTGCTTGAGTTTGTTGTACCATAATATGATCTTATTTTAATTGCATCCTGAGCCCCTAATTTCCATTTTCATTCCATTCTTATTCCATTTTTGTAATCTTAATAGTCTTTTCATGATTCAAAAAATCTATATAATTTAGTGAGTCAATTGATTTGGTTAGCATATAGAAGTTGAAGAGTCATGTACACTAAAGTGTATACATTCAAAAAACCTGAAATCACCAAAATCACATGTTACTTCAAAGACTTAATTAAAATGCATTGAGTTATAATTCTTTGATTATTCTTGGGTTATGAAAGAAAAAAAATGTGAGAAAGCAGCTTTATTGATGATATGTGACCATTACATATATAGAGGAGTGGGGAGAATGGAATATGATTATAATGCTTGAAAGATCTTAGAATATGATTCTAATCGCCTAAAAGATCCTAAATCTCTGAGATTTAAAACTAATATCAATATAAAGATATGATACGTAGATTATAATTAAATTAAAACCAGGTTAAATAACCCAATGGTGGTAGTGGTCAACAGGGAATAGATGTTGATTATTCCCTACTGGAATTTTTCTTGAGTAGAGATACGTTATTTTTGCCAACATAAGTGGCTGTCTATTTCTACCCAATCGTGATTACTGAAACAATATTAAGCTGGTCTGTTTGTTCCAATCTTGATTTCCTTAGTGATAATCCACATACCTTCACAAATTCTCAAAGCCAAAGCTCTATAATCAGAACTCCTATAAATAGGAGCAATAACTAGTGGTAGTAGACTATCTATCCACCTTAGGACCTCATCTGCTGAATGAAGTACAAATGGGTTTATAATGGCTTATGGCATTGCAATTACCTTAGAGACGTGATTTCTTACTCCTATCTCCTATTTCCTATTTCTTTCATCCATCTCTGGATCTTTAAAAGATTCCTAAATATGAATGTTTCCCATTTATATTGACTTTAGCGGTCTTTGAAACTTGGACAAAAAAAACTTTTCTAACCACTCTACAATAGAAGAAAAAGTGAAGTAAATTGAGATTGGTGTTTGGCCATGGAAAATTTTAGAGCTAATAATCTTCTATATTGGTGTGTCATTCTTTGTTTGCTCAAGTCTCAGTCTTTCAATATCCATATTGAAGTTTCAAAAGTAAGGGTTGTTTTTTGGAACTTATGGGAAACCAATATCTCGAACTTAAAATGCTACACCAATTTGGAATCTTTGATAGTTGGGATCAAAAGATTACATAGTGAATGTCTTATGTACAGAGAATGTTATTGAGTGAATGAATGTTGTTTTGGTATAGGCTTATTGTTTTGGAAGATGCTTATTTTGTTGCTTCGTATGTGGTTAGATACTTGGATTTGAATCTGAAATAAGAAATAAGATGGTAGCCAAGCGAAAAATTGGCTTTACCTGATTGGATGAAAAATATTGAAATATGTGAAATAGTTGCTTATAATCAAAATTGCCCATCTTGCTTCTAACCCTTTTATGTTATTGTTTTATTAGGATTGATAACTATCCAAGGACATTGTGAAGAGAAATAAACAGTGGTGCTATGCCCACATCTCAATAGTATTCAGTGAAAGTATAAAATGCCTTGGACCCATCCTCTTTTTAAGAATATACACACTGTGCATATTTGTGACTAGAATTTTTATTGTAATCTCTCTGGTGCATATATAAATTTTGGAATTCTTCATTTAGCATAGAGGAAGGGTCATATTGGCAGGTGAAGAATACTCATACCAAGATTAATGCTTGGTCGTCATTTGAAATGCAAAAACATAAAAACAGAGGGGCAATGTGGTGTTTATCTGAACCTGTAAGTGTCTTTGGCTACTCAATTTTCAAAGTGATTTGGCTGCTCTGCATTTTTTGCATTTATTATTAAAGTTGTATATTATTATTCAAATTTGATGCTTATATTCAAATCTAATGCTTAACTATATCAGTTTGCTTATGAAAAAAAATTAAACACATGTTGATTATTGTATGTAAACTATATAAATTGTAAGTCAAATTTATGATACTCATTTACTGATTTACAAGGTATTAAGCAATTCTATTAAGATGGAGTTAAAACCATGATCATTTAGGTCTAAACATGAAAAACCATGAATAACCACTTCGATGAAAATGAAGGAGATGATAGGAGATGATGCAATGTTTTTACTTGATTACTTACTACTCAGCACATGTGGCAATCAATTGCAAGCCATGATAGAAAGAGTATTAAACCCTAACTCATCTTAAATTTAAATTTTAAATACATATAACCACAAACATATATAACCAAAACTCTCTAATACTCCCTCCAATGGAGTCCATGAGTTCAAGCATTGTAATCATCAACGATCATCACTAACTTCAACTTGGACTCCAACCAGTT
Source organism: Neltuma alba (assembly GCF_004799145.2). Classification (NCBI taxonomy): domain Eukaryota; kingdom Viridiplantae; phylum Streptophyta; class Magnoliopsida; order Fabales; family Fabaceae; genus Neltuma; species Neltuma alba. Next base: position 267,009 of record NW_021635563.1, on the reverse strand, counting down.
AATGGGTATGGAAGGGTATGGAACTCCAATCGGTTAATGGGTATAAAAAGGTGGGGCAAAGATCATATGACTGCAATAAATTAGAGAGTTGAGAGGAAGTAACAGAGGCTTCGTCTGTGCTGCCATGCTTCTTCACTTGCGATAGCTTCTATGAGAAGCTTTCTAAAGTCGTAATATATTTGTCATGCCATTTTTGCCTCATTCTACTATACCTTGTCTTCTCTCCTCCTCTTTAATGCCATAAATTCTTTTTACTTCTAGTGTTTGAAGAAAATTTATGAATTTTCTCAACTCATCCTCACTATTTTAAATTAGTCTATTTAATTTCATTTTTGAGGTTTATTGTCCAAATAATGCATCCATCTTAATAACATATCTTCCTTACTCTGCGGTCTATTCAGTTTCCCTTTAATTTTTGTATTATAATTTTACATTGAGTTTTTAATTAGATAGACTCTTCTACTGTTTTTTACCTTTATTTGGAAGTCTTCTATTCTTTTTCTTCTCTCTTCGTTCCAATGGAAGGAAGGGGTGCCTCCAGTTACAGTAACTCAACTAGAGAACACTAGCCACTGGGTTTGAATGCTTCGTCTCTCCTCTAGTGTTTGGCCCTCTTCTTCTTCTTCTTCTTCAGCCCTCTATGCATTTTAGTTTGATATATTTTACCAACTGCTTCTTGCTTATGCTTCTCTTTTCCTATCTTCTTCTTAGTTGGCTATCAAGCTGGAAGCTACATTCTTGTGAAATATGCATTGGTGTCTTTATAGCCAGTCTATTCAGTCTGTTCATCTTAGCACACTTGGCAATCAATATGCATTGGCGTCAGAGATGATACAATGTTTTTACTTGGTTACTTATTACTCAAAACACTTGGCAATCAATTGTAAGCCAAGAGAGAAAGAGTATTAAACCCTAAGTCATCTTAAATTTAAAGTTCAAATACATATAACCGCAAACATATATCCAAAACTCTCTGATACTATCTCTAATGAAGTCCATGAGTTCAAGCATTGCAATCACAATGATCATCACCAACTTGAGCTTGGACTCCAATCGGTTAATAGGTATAGAAGGGTATGGAACTCCAATCAGTTAATGGGTATGAAAAGGTAGTGTAGAGATTGTATGACTGTAATAATTAGAGAGTTGAGAGGAAGTGATAAAGGCTTCGTCTTTGCCGCCATGCTTCTTCACTTCGATAGCTTCTATGAGAAGCTTTCCAAAGTCGTAGTAAATATTTGCCATATTATTTTTTTCTCATTCCACTATACTTTCTCTTTTTCTCCTCCTCTTTAATGCTATAAATTCTTTTTACTTTTAAATTTTGAAAAAAAATTTATGAATTTTCTCAACTCATCCTGACTAATTTTTTGAAATTAGTCTATTTAATTTTATTTTTAAGGCTTATTACCCAAATAATGCATCCATCTCAATAACATATCTTCCTCACTCTTCAGTATATTCAGTTTCCCTATAATTTATGTATTATAATTATACATTGAGTGTTTAAATTAGATAGACTCTTCTATTGTTTTTTACCTTTATTTGGAAGTCCTCTAGTCTTCTTATTCTCTCTTTGTTCCAGTGGAACGAAGAGGTGCCTCCCGTTACAGCAACTCAACTAGAGAACACTAGCCACTCAACTCGAATGTTTCGTCTCTCCTCCAATGTTTGGTCCTATTCTTCTATTCTTCAGCCCTCTATGCATTTTAGTTTGATATATTTTACCACCTTCTCCTTTGCTCACACTCCTATTTTCCTTATCTTCTTCTTAGTTGGTTGTCAAGTTGGAAGCTACGTTCTTGTGAAATATGCATTGGTGTCTCCATGGCGAGTCCATTCAGTCAGTTCGTCTTAGCACACTTGGCAATCAATATGCATTGGTATAAGAGATGATGCAATGTTTTTTACTTGGTTACTTATTACTCCGCACACTTGGTAATCAATTGCAAGCCAAGATAGAAAAAGCATTAAACACTAAATCATCTTAAATTTAGAAGTTCAAATGCATATAACCGCAAACATATATAACCAAAACTCTCTGATGCTCTCTCCAATGGAGTCTATGAGTTCAAGCATTTCAATCACTATTGATCATCACCAACTTCAGCTTGGACTCCAATCAGTTAATGGGTATGGAAGGGTGTGGAACTCTATTCGGTTAATGGGTATGAAAAGGTGGTGTAGAGATCATATGACTGCAATAAATTAGTTGAGAGGAAGTGCCCAAGGCTTCGTCTATGCTGCCATACTTCTTCACTTGCGATAGCTTTTATGAGAAGCTTCCCAAAGTCGTAGTAAATATTTGTCATATCATTTTGTCTCATTCTACTACACCTTCTCTTCTCTCGTCCTCTTTAATGCATAAATTCTTTTTACTTTTAATGTTTGAAGAAAATTTATGAATTTTCTCAACTCATCCTGACTAATTTTAAATTAGTCTATTTAATTTCATTTTTAGGCTTATTTCTCAAATAATGCATCCATCTCTATAACATATCATCCTCACAATTCAGTCTATTTGGTTTCTCTTTAATTTCTGTATTATAATTATACGTTGAGTTTTTAAACTAGATGGACTCTTCTATTATTTTTGACCTATATTTGGAAGTCCTCTATTCTTCTTCTTTTCTCTCTGTTTTAGTGGAAGGAAGAGGTGGCTCCCGTTACAGCAACTCAACTAGAGGACAGTAGTCACTCAGCTCGAATGCTTCGTCTCTCCTCTAGTGTTTGGCCCTCCTCTTCTTCTTCTTCTTTAGCCCTCTATGCATTTTAGTTTGATATATTTTACCAGCTGCTTCTTGCTCACGCTCCTCTTTTCCTATCTTTTTCTTATTTGGCTGTCAAGCTGGAAGCTATATTCTTGTGAAATATGCATTGGTGTCTATGTGGCCAGTCCATTTAGTCTGTTCGTCTTAGCATTAGATGGTATGTATGTTTTTCCTTTTTTGTATTGTTTTGATTTCTTGGTTTTGCACTTCTTGGTGGGTGCCTTTGGTTTCTTGGCCTCAAAGTGGCTTTCTGCTTTTAATGGCATTATTCCATGTCTTAGATAGCTAATGTACTCTTTATTAGTGTAGTTGATTTTACTTGTTACTGTTTTGGTCTGTTGAGCTATTTACTACACTTTCCATATGAGATGATGGCTTTTAATTAGATTTGGAATTTACTTTCCTTAAATTTAAATATATGTCATTTGTTAAATTGCATTTAATAATTAAAATCTAGTCATAATTAAGGACCAAAAGCTCTTTTGTTTATTCCTTTTTTTTTCCTAAACATATCTGATGTGATATAACATGGCATCATGGTCTTGAGTGATGGACCTTTACAATTACAATTTATACCACATTATCCTATAGTCGCACTCCTATTTGTAAATATGCATGTTTATGCAAATTTTACATAATCAATCCCTTGATACTGTCAAGTATTCTCATGAGAATACAAAGTTGCAAGCAAAGCTCATACAAAGATAAATAAACTCAATTCTCATTCATCTAAGTATGAATTCAATTACAAAAAATAGCCTATATATAAGCAACCATAGAACACTCTAGAATCAGCATCTTAAGGTATAAATACTAAGGATGATGCCTTATTAATGATTATTTGACTATGGGGGCACCATTTATTACATAAAAATAAAATGAAATAACTTAAACTTTAAGAACAAGTCTGCTATTTGAAAATAAGAAAGTAAATCAAAACATGACCTTCTAAAACAATCCTTGACCAAAAAAAAATTTAAATAATAATCAATTCATGATGATGCCTTCTTGATCCTTCTTGAAGGTTCTTGGATGTTACTTATGATCCTTGTCCAAGGCATATGCTTGTCACATAGTATTTTAGTGAATTATTCAATCTAAACCCCACATAGGCCTTGTGCATCATCTTGTTGGGCTTCTAGCATGTGCTCACTATTTTTGAACTCTTTTTAGGCTCACTAACATGTGCTGTTCCTCCAATAAATGAGCTCCAACTATTTTAACTCTCTTATTAGACAATTCAAGGTCTCCTTCATAGCTTTGGTCCTTGCTTTTGTCTTTGGCCTCTAATGCCTTGTAATGGATCTTTTGGATTTTGGAATTCTTTTTATGCACTTGATCATACCATGCTCCTTACTCTTGATCACACACCATGCTCTTCCATCAAGAAATTTACTTCATAGGTACTGTTTACACAGAAATTTCAGAATTTTGCTCAACTTTGAAATTTGTAATTAATTCCATAAAAATCAAAACTAAGTGGTTCCAAGTCCTTCTAAAAGCTCCCTAAGTGCTCTTTAAAAAAAAATAGTTTCATGAACCAATTCTATGCAAAAAAAAAAGGTACCAGAATTGTATAGAACTTCCTATTGCTCTAGTGGTTAAAACTGTTTCCAGATCTTAAACCCTAAATTTGAAAAATCACCATAAATTGTACACATATCTAAATGAAGTGTTCTACCTATGAATTTAAAGCTTACATAGCATACTTTAATCATGCCAAATTTTAGAATCAGATACAAAAAGTAACTCATTCACATCACATACCTTGATCTTGAAGCTTGAATCGCCTTCACCCCTATGTTTTTCTCTCTGATTTTTGATAGATTTTTTCCTTTACAAATGGCTGTCAAAAGTCTCTTCCAAGATGGGGTATTTATAGCTAAAATTATGACAAGGGTTGCCAATTTTGCCCTTGATAAAATGTGACAATTCCAAAGCCGTCCAAGCTTTAAGTCTTCCACTACAATAACTTGCCAAGTGTCCTTATGACATCATACCCTTGACATCATCAAGCTCCTTTCTTGCCTCATCATGCCATGTGGCAAAATCTCATGAAAAGAAAAGGGAGAAAATTAGATCTTGATCCTTGGTTCAAACTTAGTCTCTAAGTTTCCTTCCAATTTACTTGACTCACAGTTATTCAGCTTTCTTAATGGCCTTCTGGAGTTCAAAAAAATTTTCTATCTACTCCATAAATTTTTTTAATTCTAGAGAAGATCTATGAATTTTTCTCAGGCCATAACACTTCCTTTAAGCCTCACATAAAAATCATTTACTAAAATGCCCTTAATCGGCAAAATTAAGCCTTCTATTTTATTTCAGTCATTATGCTAATCTTCTAGAAGTGAGACTAATTTTGTAAATTAACATAGCCTTTAAGGTTCCTAACCTTATTTTTACATACATTTTTGAGATCTCTTGCTATCTTAAATAATTATCTCAATCAGTATACTTTTTACTTGGCCATAATCTTATAAATTCCATTTAAGTTGCCTCAGGGGTATTTTTGTCATTTTTCTTCACAAAAGAGTCTTAGAATATGATTTCCCATTTTATGGGCTTTTTCTCAAATTTTTTGTATACATTCCATTCTCACCCCTATTGGCTTGTAACTTTCTGAAATTAGTCCCTACTTGGACTAATTATGACTTAACCTCATGTAACCATCTCTTTGAAGCTTCTAACTTAATCTTTGCCCTGTATCTAGCTTCTTTTTTTCTTTCTAGGCCTTTGAGACTTTACTAGAACCTCTAATTTTGATTACATTTAGCTCTTAAAAATTGTTACTTTGTAGTTTAGTTCTTGAAACTACTTTGACTTCCTTTCTCATCTTTGAGACCTCTGCTAAAAAAGAGTCTGGTAGCCTATCCAATTTAGGCAGGTATAGGTAGGCTTGGGTAAGGTCTAGGCACGGTTTGACAAGATTTGGGCAAGTTCTTGTACGGTTTGGCATGGTTCTGGCATGTTTAGGCACATCCTAGACTGTCGTAGCATAGTCCAAAAATTTCACTCTTGTACCAAAATTAAGTCTACTCGTTACATTTGAGTGTCCTAATGGTTTTATTTACTTCTACTTGACCCCCTAAATGTTAGGGGGTGTCGCCACCTGTGGTGACCTGTGGAGTACACACTTTGTAAAACACTAAAAAATTTCAAAAATATTCTATAGTTGTCAAAAAAATTATGACACTTGGCAGGAAGCATCCTTATATGATGCCAAAGAACGCTACAAAAAATCACATGAAAATACAATCTCTAGGTCCCTCAAACAGAGGTTGTCATCTCACGAAAATGTATGTTTGTTTGTGGCACAAAAGAAAAGGCTCATTTCACATATATAAGGGGGAACCCCCAACCCCTATCCCCATGGCCTTACTCACACTACCACATGTATGCACCCTAATAGACAAGATCAAGGTGTGAGCAAGTCCATGGGGTGTGCCTCCCCACATTGTTGACCTTTACCACCCCCACAACGCCGGTGCCGGTGCCGGTGCCGGTGGCCGTAGGCGAGATTTTCTTGTGACTTTTCTGGCAACCCTTAAAATGTATGGAATTTCAAATGGGATGGATGGATGAGCGTACTGAGGGTTCTTGGACCTCTCTTGTACGAGATTCCCGTCAAAACTCAAGCGGAAAGGCATCTATTGGGGCGTTTTTTCTCATGGTTGCTTAGTAAGCAAAGGCTAGGTTGGACTCTCGTGTTTATGAGGCACTTGGTATGAGAATGGTTGATCACCTAAGAGGGGGGTGAATTGGGTGTTAATTAAAATCAAAACCTTTTATCGATCTAATAAAATTCATAGGAAATTCTGAGTATAAAAACAATAAATTGACATAAGCGTGATCATAGTAGTAAAATAGTTTAGCTGAAAATAGAAAGAGGTAAGGGGAGAGAAGATACAAACTGTGATTTATCCTGATTCGGTCCTCACTGACCTACGTCCAGTCCCCAGGCTCCTCTTGAGATTTTCAATTCACTATCTCCCTCAAGTTTAACACTGGTACCTAAGAACCATTACAACACAAGTTTGATCCACTTGTGACGCCACTTGCGATCCTTAGGCTAATCAGTCTATTCAACAGCAACCTCACACTGAGGTAAATATTCTAAATTTGTTTGCTAAATTATATATTTTCTAAATTATAGAAGATCTTCGAATGGATCTCTTAGTTGTTGAGAGGGTTGCCCAAAAGCAGTATATAAGGCGTACCCAGTAAAACTTACAAGTAAACCAGATATAGAGATGGCACTAGGGTTGCTGTTTCCATTATTATATAATTATATAATTTCAAGACCAAAATGGATCATTCTCTATCCACGTTAAATTTGTTTACTCAGCTCTATTTAGTGACTTAAATTTAAAGGCATAGTAGACATCCCAATTCATAAAGAAATTCACCTTGGAAGTGAGAAAAATATTCCTTTTTGCTGGATCCTTTGATTCCTTATTCGTATTGAGTCTATTGTGTTGCTCTTTTCAAATTCAATTGTGTTCAACTATGTTCCACCATATATTGATCACACACGTGTTAAGAGAGTTTGCATTATGAGACAAATTCAATTTTAAAAGGATAATTAGGTCCTCGTGCACCTATATTATTTTTTCCCAAATCAAAAAAAAATTGATGAAAAGATGATGACCATGCAGAAATATGAAATTTGTATATATGAGATACGCTAGTAGATTCGTGCATCTTGTTGCTTACGAAACAATTTTTATGTGCCCTTCCCTCACCAAACTTAATTAAATTTCGAGTAATTTGCACATGGTATCTAGTGTCCCATATAAATAGGGCTATAAAATAGCTATGGTTCAGAGGATGGCCAAATATCATAAACCATCATTAGTTCAAAAAATTTCTGACCAAAGAGATGACCATGTAGCCGTTATCTACCATTCGATCAATAAGAGCTATTCATGAAACAATTTTTATGTGTCCTTTTTGATATAATTAAATTTTGAGTAATTTGCACGTGATATCTGATGTCCCATAAAATAGGGCTATATAAAATATATATACTTTAATATCTATGGTACAGAGTACGACTACATACCCTTTCGTTACAATAAGTTAGGAAAAATAGGGGAGAGGGTATGCATCAATATGTAATTATGGGTTTTTTGACATCAAGATCTATTAAAGTAAATGTGAAACCAAAATAATTAGTCCTTAGGAAAAATAAGTCCTATTAAAGTTGAATCAATGTGGGCTTTTAAATGATTGTTTTCACACACAAATTGTGGGGAGAGAGGAATGTCTCCACTGACCTAAATTAGATTAAATTTCAATGGCTAAGATTTATTGTATAAAGATATTATTAAATATTAAATATTAAATTAATAAAAATATATAAATAAATTTATACTGTTGAGTGTTAAATTTAATATAAGTAGTTTAATATGATAAATTTTTATTATATTTTATATTATAATAATATTTTTACTCAATTTTAAATCTGAACCATTAATAATGGAGAAATTAAGTGGAGAGAAGTTAGTGGAAACATCCTTCTCCCTAAATTGTGAAACCAATACCGTGAGAATAGAATGACACCAATGTTAACAATAACAATATGTTTTCACACACACCAAATAATATGAGCACCAAGTTTTTACCAAAGCATCAGGCTAATGAAATCAAGATTGGGCTAAAAGCTTGTACTAAATCAAAGAAAATCAAGCACAACGCTTAACACATGATAGTGGCCAAAAGTGTAGGATCTCCCAACAACATTTAAGGAGTAACCTTGCTCTTGTAAGATCAAAAGCAACTATTAAGCCAAAAGTTATTATTAAGTTAAAAGATAGTTAGTAATATCATAGCTCTGTTTTCTTAAACCTTTTTGAGATCACCTATGCCATAGTTTTTTAAGCCCAACAAATCATAAGAGAAACACTGACTGGCCAAACCTTCTCTAAGAATCCCCCAATAACACTCAGGGAGTCAAATCCATAATCTTGCACTAGTATCATTCATAGGATCATGCACAACCACTAGGCCAAAAGTTAGTTGAACTAAGGACTATACGTGTAACCATTAAGTGAAAAGTTAGTTATCAATCCACCTGTAAGATTAATATCAAGCGCAATCATTAAGCCAAAGTTAGTTAGGATGGAGCTCTATTTTCATGAGCTGAGATGCTCATTGAATCATAATGCTCAAGAAGCCTTCCAATGTTGAAGTCAATCATCTTAAATATTTTAGGCAAGATATTCTTTATATTGTTGGACATTGGATCCGAATTCGCCTTTAATGGGCCGGAGTACTTGATCCAAGAGAGAAAAATCTCTTTTGATCAAGAAAATCAACCATAAATCAGAAGCAATAAAGGATTGATTGGGGAATATTCAATCAAGCATTAAAGACTTGATTGATTGGAGAGAAATTAATCAAACATTAATTATCGATTGTGGAATCAGAATATTAATCCCGTAATAAATGAGGAAGATTGCACCTTCATGAAATAAGAATTACTTTGGCCCTATAAATAGGAGGTGCCTCTACTCACTTCTCTTCACTCCAACTGTTGAGTTTTCTGATGTTCTCTTCTCTCTCTGGTGCATCTGTTGTGCCCTTCTTATCAAAACTCTGGTAGTCAAGATAATGCATGAGCTATCAAGTTCAAAACCCGAAACTGACTTGGTATGCTTTTCTCACCTCTCTCTATTTATTTCTTTTATTTCCTTTATATACAAATATCATAGCCTAAGTCTAAAAAGGTCAAATAATCCTAGACAAAATTTAAGAGAAGAAGAATAATAAATTCATATTATAAGTTTAGTTAATTTAACTTACTCATGAGGTCTTGGACTCACCAACCTTCCTTACCTTACCGTAGAAGCCTTGCGAAAGACTAGTAACTTTTATCCCAAACTGTAGCAAAAAACTTGTTCTCTATATCCATACAAGGGAAAACAATCCTAGACAAAATTTAAGAGAAGCGAATAACAAAACCAAATTACAAGTTTTGTTAATTTAACTCGTTTCTGAGGTCTTGGACTCACCAATTTACCTTACCTCACCACAAATGAGTTGGTGAAAGCCATGTGAAAGACTCCAAACTTTTACCCCAAAATGCGGCAAAAGGCTTGTTCTCTATATTCATATAAGGTAAAATAAGTGGATCTTTCAACTAAGCTTATCCGATGTATTGGTTAAATAACCATCTTAAACAAAATTTAAGAGAAGCATAATAAAAAAACCAAATTACAAGTTTTGTTAATTTAACTTGTTTCTAAGGTCTTGGACTCACCAACTTTCCTTACCTTACTGTAAGATGAGTTAGTAGAAGCCTTGCAAAAGACTAGTAATTTTTATCCCAAAATGTAGCAAAAAGCTTGTTCTCCATATTCATATAAGGGAAAATAAGTAGATATTTCAACTAAGTGTATCTGATGTAATGGTTAAATAACAATCCTAGACAAAATTTAAGAGAAGCAAAATAACAAAACCAAATCACAAGTTTTGTTAATTTAACTTGTTTTTGAGGTCTTGGACTAACTAGCTTACCTTATCTTGCCATAGATGAGTTGGTGAGAGCCTCGCGAAAGACCCCAAACTTCTATCCCAATCCCAAAATATAATAAAAATCTTGTTCTCCATATTCATGCAAGGATTACCTTGACAAAATTTAAGAGGAGCAGTATAAGAAAACCAAATTACAAGTTTTGTTAATTTAATTTATTTTTGAGGTCTTGGACTTACTAGCTTACCTTATCTTGCTGTAGATGAGTTGGTGAGAGCCTTGCGAAAGACCCCAAACTTCTATCCCAAAATATAACAAAAAGCTTGTTCTCCATATTCATACAAGGAAAATTAAGTGGATATTTCAACTAAGCTTATCCAAATCTGACATAAAAAAATTGAGTGGATATTCATAAACAAAAGTACCAAATTGCTCTTTATTGCTATGTCATGCAAGTTACAGATTACCATTGATGTAAGTTTGTACAATATCAGTAGCATTCACAATAGATTATGAGAGGTTAGGAAGAGGGAGAACAATTAATATACGTAACATATTCACTTTGGAAATAAAAATAAAATATTTTTATTTTATATATTTATCTCTTTACTTAAGGATTTTGTTATTCTGATCCTTCAAAATAAATTACCCGAGCTAAGAGAGAATCAGCCATTTCTTTCTCTCTCTTGATGACAGCCTCTCACTCTATTTGTATCCACAGTTCCTGGAATGTCACATGTACACAATCCTTATTAAAAATTACATGTCAACAAAATTTTAGTATCTCCCCCACTGAAATGTTGAAGGAGTTTGAATCATACTGTGAAGAGTTTGAAAAGATTAGCATAAGCTTACAGCCTCACCAGTGCCCTTAAAAGCTTGTCTAGCCTACAAACATGGAACAACATGTACAGAAGTTTATTTATTATGAACAAGGACAAGGAAAATATCAGTGAATCTATTTGATGTGATTCATCAAGCATTGGAACAAACATGGTGCTAATTAGTTGTAAATGTCTAGGTGATTTTGGGCATATGGCAGTGGGGGAAAAAGGAAAGATGAAGTCAGTGGAGAAAGATGCAAGCAATGAAAAACAGGGGTTGATCTGCAAAACGTATTTGCAGTCACTCTTTTTTTTTTCCAACCACTTTTAGTTGTCAATATATGAATCACACATCATTATATATATGGTATAATGCAAAATGAAACATTGGACTGAACAAACTGAGAACCTCATCGAACATAGAAAGTAAATTAATATATCAATGCATGCAGAATGAATATATATGTTGGGAACAACAATGATATGCTTTTTGGGTTTACTCAAGCAAACCACATCACCATTACTATGACCAAAAATATGTGAGAAGAAAAGCTAGCCTGACAATGATTTACAGTGAATTTGATTTTTGGATAGAGGTAAATGTTATATGGACACGCATATGTGAATATATTGATGTATATATATACACACACCTTTGAGATCCCAAAGCTTATTTTGTTGAGATCAACTTCTCAAATGACATCAAAGCTAAGGGCTTCAAAAGAGACTTTCTTCCTCAGATAACAGTAAAGAAACTCCTCATCTATTGGGTGCAACCAGAACCCTGGAGGCACTGCTATTTGCCCACTTCCTTACATCATTCTCTTCCCTTTTTATTTGATATTAATGATTCCAGCTATCACCTGAAATTGAAAGATAGTGAGAGAGAGAGTCATTGGACTAGGACTACTCTTAGCAAACTGCCATTCTTGGATATTCCAAAAACTTAGTCAACGATCGATACCAAATAAAATAAAAAAAAGAAATCTTTTGGTCTAGTACATGTGAAAACTGATATCCTGGGTTTAAGGGTCTGTTATAAGAAAGTATACATTGATGAGTATACATTCATTCGCAACTAAATATTCATTCAAATATTGACATAGCATCCAAAATAACAAAAAAATCAACAAAAGGACTCATATATATAATATGTATACTTAGTTACGAATGAATGTAGATAGACTTAGGGACACAAGTGAGTAAAAAGAGACGGACCATAGTGCATAAAACACACCAAAACAGCCACAGACCCAAGTTCACTTTCTTGTTATCTGCTTTGTTGATCCTTTCTTTCTATAGGATCGCCCTACGCTTATCGATGTCCAAATGCCCTACGCTCGCTGTCTGATTCTCATTAGACAATCGCAGCTAACAGTGGTCCCACGCCTCTTGTGGTCTTATGACTTATTTTCAAGTTAATAAAACAATGTCGCACTGTAATTTAGATGTCTACAAAAGGCATAGAGAAAGCAATTTTTACAGGTGAATATTGCGTTAACATCAGGAGGCCTATATAATGGAACCAAGCCATACTGCCACTAAAATGTTTATACATGAGATGCTCATAAACCCTCAAAACCATAAAAGAATCTGCAAGAAATGATTTGAAAAGCAGAGTGATGAGAATAGTTTGAGCTCACTATGATAAAATTAGCCAAGCAGTGAAAATCCCACTTACGTAGAATGAAATCCTTAGGAGCAAATCGGACTACCACAATAGCCATGGCAGAGAAGCAAGTGCATCATCCACATCAGACTGAAGCATCAAAATAAAAGGGCGCAAAAGAATACCTCTGCTCTGCAATGCTTCTTCCTCGGGGCTTCCTTAGAGAGCTTTTCTTTGAAATCACCAAACAGTTTCATCTACGCTCCTGGGGTTAAATAGAATGAGCTGACTAAAGAGCGTTCATTGGGAATAGTAGCCGTTGGAAATAAAATCTGGAAAAGACTTTTGAACATTGTTAAAAAGAAAAAATATAATCAATTTATAAAATGAATTATAGTCGTTGGCCAAAAATATGAATTATAGCCGTTGAAAGCAGATTGGTATGTCCCATGCCGCAAATCAGCAATTAATAATAGATGGCTGTGGAAAATATTAGCCGTTGCAAATAAAATCTAGAAAAGATTTTTAATATTATATCCGTAATAATTTTCCAAAGGCATGACCAAAGAAAAAGGGGAAAAAGTTCAATTTCCAAAATGAAATATAGCCGTTGGGACTTGGAATAGGCATGCTTAGGCTTGATCTCCACGCATACTAGGAAAAAAAACATTTTTTCTAAATTACAATATTTAGATCCAAAAATTACATAATAGCCCACTAATAAACCCATCTTGAGACCAACACTTTTATGGTTGATTGATTAAAAATATAATTTTTAAAGTTAAGTAACTAAATTAAAACCTTCAGGAATTAAAAGTAAAGAATCAAAGGTATATATACTTTTACCTAAACTATTTAATATAATAGTGAGTTTTTAGTTAATATTTATGATGTTTGAAAGTCTTTGGTAATTTTAAAAAGAGAGAAATAATGAAATCGATGGAATCCATCAAAATCTCATTATTACTTTTCTGGGTACTCATTCGAATCTCGTCCTAGTTCTAATTATTTTGGGACAAAACAATCCCATTCCAAAAATTTTCTAGACTAAATAAACATAATAGAGGACAAAAATATCCAAAATGAGATTGGACATAGGACGGGATGTCTCATCCTAGTTTTGTTACCATAAATTATCTTTTTTAATTTTATAAAAAAAATTATTTATCATTAATATAATAATATTATAATTTTTATGATTATGTTGTTCACAATTTATAAGTTTTTTTATGAGTTATATAATGTTTTTTTAGAGAATACTTTGAGCTTACATGTTTACTGTCTTTCAAAAAGAAATATTTTTTGTTAATTTTTTATTACTGTCAATTTTTATCCTTTTTTTTTCTATTTTCACATAAGTTTTACCATGGGATTCTATGCTCCAAATATATGTGGTTTTGAAATAAAAAATTAAAAAAAGTTAATTTAAATTTTTTTATAAAAAAAAGATAGATAGTCTAATGGAATAGGACGCTATTTGAACGTAAAAGAATACAGATAGAAAAACTGTTCCATCCCAATTATCAAGACCGGAACATGACATTTTTTTCTTTTTTAAACCAGACGGAAACATGACATGGTGGCCCCAAACTCATCCCATGACATGAACACGCTAATTACTTCATTAGGCCTTTTATCAGTCAACGGTAAGAAAATTTTTCCTCCACTGGCTGTGGAGCCACTTGGGTATGCTGACGTAGGGCTTACTTTATTTGAATTATAATAATATTAAGAAAATGCAATAGTCAAACTTCAGGCTTTTGAGAATGAAAATATATTGAAAATTTTGACAGTAAACCACCTTTATATATATATATATATATACATATACACAGACACACACTCCATAGAAAAGCAGCTGCAATTCATAACGCCGCTGTCACAAATTGACAAATCACAATCTTTAATTAACACAACTAACTAAATAGACTATGTCAACGTATCTAATGCCGGCATGAGCAAATAATGTTAGAAAGTTATAAAGATTCAATATTGTCCAATTTTAAATTATAATAAATGGACCAAAAATTAGATATAAGATGCAAATGGTAACAAAAGCCTCATCTTTCTCAAGTCAAACATACTACCTCTTATCCTAATTATAAAAGCTAATTAACTAATTTGAGGAGATTAAGAAAATAAGTCGAGTTAGTTATTTGTCCTAAATAGATATTGTCTTTCCTAAAATATCCTTGCTAATCCAGTGTATTAGCTATAACTACTATTATTAGAAGAATTACTTTAAAAAAAAGTATAAATATGAGAGACAAAGTGGATTAGGGTCTTATATTTAAAACCAAAATAAAAATCAAATAAGATCTTATATTAAGGACCGGAGATAGTATTATTTAATCTACAGTTTACAAATAGATAGATCATCTATTTGACATGTGGAAGCAGCAAATAAACAAGATCATTTGACTTCAATCTTTCACTAATAAACTTTTCAGAGTGAGTAGTTAATTCCTTTGCAATTTTTTTTAACTACTATTGGATCAAAATTTTAGTTGTTTAAATTTAATATTATACTACCTCCGGTTCTAATCATAAGAACCAGTTGACTAATTTGAGGAGATTAAAGAGGTAAATTGAGTTAGTTATTTATTTTAAATAGGTGTTATCTTTCCTAAAATATCCTTGCTAATCAAGTGTATTGACTAGAACTATCATTGTTAGAAGGGCTACTTTGGAAAAAAAAAGTATAAATATGAAAGACAAAATGGATTGGGGTCTTATATTTAGGATCAAAATAAAAGTCAAACAAGGTCTTATACTAAAAACCGGAGGTAGTATAAAATTATTATTATGATTTTATATAAATAAATTCAAACTATTAAAATTCTAATTTCAACAGATGATAATTATAGAACATTATTGAAAGATCTTATAAAGATTTTTTTTTATTTTTTTCACTACAGTATCAAACTGTCTATATATAGTTTTGAACTATTTAAACTAAAATTCAGCAATTTCAATTTATTTATATATTTTCTATGTAAAATTATGAAAATGGTTTTTTAAAATGTTAAATCTAAACAATTAAAATTTTGATCCACGCTGACGAAAGGACAAGGAGGGAGAGGAAGACACCCATTCCAATATCACACACACATATATAAATATCTATGCTTTATTTCTCGATGATCTCTCCATCACTCTAACCCATGGGGCCTTCTTCTTCTTCTTCTTCCTCAGTTTTCTTTTTCCTTCTGTTAGTCTCACTTTCAGCAACCTTGACCTTCGCTTCTGGTGAAGTGATTTTCAAGGATGGCTTGAAAAACTCCATTGAAGTCAGACTCCCCAGCGCTTCAGGTCCTGAAAGCTTCGCCTTTGACTGTATCGGAGAGGGGCCATATTCTGGTATATCAGATGGTAGAATTCTCAAATGGCAAGGAACTCAGAAAGGATGGGTTGAGTTTGCTGTCAGCTCACCAAACAGGCAAGAATCTCCAACTTCAGAATTTAAAGCTATTCATAAAATTCTGACTCAAAAATATGATATGTGATATTGATGATCTGCAGAAACCTCATAACTATATTGGGCTTAGCTGGTTTGTGTAGAAGTCTGCGTTTCTTAGTTTGAAATTTTGGCTTTTCTACCTAAGCATTTTTCAAATGTTTGATTATAGGGATAGGAAACTATGTGATGGATCCACAGATCCAAACAAGGAGGCTACTTGTGGGAGCCCATTAGGACTCAAATTTGACAGGAAAACATGTAATCTTTATATAGCAGATGCGTACTTTGGGCTACTAATGGTCGCGCCTAGTGGTGGTGTGGCCAAACAACTAGCCATTTCTGCTTACGATGGCGATGCTCCTTTCAAATTCCTTAACGGCTTAGATGTTGATAGCCTAACAGGTGTGGTTTATTTCTCAGAAAGCAGCACCGTTTACCAAAGAAGGTATATTCTTCTTTATCTTCATAGCTATTTGATAGAAGTCTCATGCCAGCAAGCCTCACAAGTAAAGTGGGGTTTAAAAGTTTAAAAGGCTTTCATTTCTAATCCACTAATCTTTGAACCCAAGTTTTTTTTTTTTTGAACATGTACTTATCATAACACCATATATATGAGCTTTTAGATGTGATAACTTCTTTGACCCCAAAAAAAAAAAAAAAAAGATTGGCTAAACTTCATTTTAGATGACGCTTATGATAGGAAAAGGCATATTTTACATTAAAGGTATATGAATAATTAACAAGGGTTTTATAACCATATGATGGAATATGATCACAATTAAACGTCGCTATATAAAGTCTACTTAAATATTGCAAAATCGCAGTTGTGTTCGCTATCCACATATGATTAAACAAAGATACTAGGCCAAAAGTCATGTATCTTATTAAATATTCGGATATACGTCATCGAGATAAATGTAACCTTTGGATGTATTTGGTGATCATGAAATGATGAAATGTTTTTCACCGAATTAATGGATTGATGAACAATGGAGGAAATAAAGCCAAGACTTGCTTGAGCGAGGAGAGATGAGCTAAGGGTGGTGTTTTTGTTTTATATTCCCTAATACCTTATACATTTGTTCGTCGAAATCTCATATAAATGTCTCAAAGTATGTTATCTTTTTGTGTTGCCCAAATGGCTTATTTAAGCATTGTGGTTTTTATTATAATCATAACCATATACCAAGATCCAAATACAGAATTTTCTTATAGACTCTTCATCATTATATAGGCATAATTGAGGAAAAAATCAGAGAAACTTAATGTAATCATTGTAATTACTTTCCTCTTTGCGATAGGGAAGTTGAGATGATATTCCAAAAAGGAGATAAAACAGGAAGATTGCTGAAATATGATCCGAAAACTAAGAAAGTAGAGATCTTGCTGAAAGGCTTGGCATTTGCAAATGGTGTGGCTTTGAACAAGGATGGCTCATTCCTTCTGGTAGCAGAAACAAGTTCAAGAAAGATTACAAAGTTCTGGCTCAAAGGCTCCAAGAATTACACCTCAGAACTCTTTACACAACTTAAAAGGCCACCAGATAACATCAAGAGAAAGAAAAATGGGGACTTCTGGGTGGGTCTGAACAGTAACAGAACATCATCGGAAAATGCTAATACTAATGAGAGTTTAGGGGATGACCCTGTGGGAGTGAAGTTTGATGAGAAGGCTAAGACTTTGGAGGTTTTGGATGGAAGAGGAGGTCCAGAGCTTGAGTCTGTGAGCGAAGTGAAAGAACATTATGGGAAATTGTGGATTGGGTCGGCTACCAAACCTTACGCTGTTGTAGTTAAGGTATAGCTTTAAATCAGGAATCATACTTCTGGACTTGTGCTTTGAATGTAATAAATGTTCACCTTGAACTTGCTTTTATAGATGTTTTCTAATAATAATTTCGATTATTGTAATTGACTTATATACTATGAATGAAAATAAGAATATAAATATATCTATGTTCAAGTTCATCGATTCTCTCATTTTTAATATAGTTAATTACTCGTGATTAATATATTAAATATTTGTGCTATACTCTTTCACACAATTATGTTTCATATTGAATTGAATGTCATAACTAGTAATAACTTTTTACAAAGAACAATTTTGAATTTTCTGAACACAAAATGGATGGGTTCATATATGAAAGACAAAACTGAGTCAAAATTTGTAGTCTATTTAGTTCAATTATTTAGGTTATGTTTTTTAATTCAGTCAAATTTTTTCCTCAACTTACTTACAAAGATGTTTGTATGCCATTATTATGCCACAAGGACCAAGGCCGTTGACACAATAGCGGAATAGCATATTTTTGTTACAATTATTTGTTTCCAAAAAATACAATTAATGCATATTTAATGAGTAGAAGTGTCTCGGAGCAAAGCTTTTGGACTAGTGTTACTGTGTTAGAGAAAATATAACTTTGTTCTGTAACTTTTATTTTAAATTATTGATTTATGGTCTGTTTGAAATCACCTTCAAAAGTACTTATAAGTTTCATATAAGTTGAGACAATTTTTTTCCCATATTTATCTTCTTTGTCATAAATTACGATTGAAAAGTTGCTTATTATAAGCTATTCCAACTTAATTTGGAAAAATTCAAAGTCATTCTAGGGCAAAGTATAAAAGAAGGATCCAAGCTTGTTTGGAATGGCAACTCAAATATTTAAAAGTAACTTTTCAATCATAATTTATATAATACGAAATAAGTATGTACGTAAAGTTTTATCTCAATTTACATAAAAGTATTCACAAGTGCTTATATTAAGTTGCTCCAGACAATCATGGGATCCAAAATTAAGATACCATTCATAAAAATCAAGTATGATGTTGTATGAGTATTTTTTTTATTTTGCTATAAAAAAGTTTATGTGAATTGGGTCTTGAGAACTCATAGGACTAGGGCAGGCCTCCAAACTCATGAAACGCTTACAAAAGTACTTATAAACTATCCACTAAGAACGTCCTGCTGTGTGCTAGGGGAAAGCCACATCATTTTAGGCTTTAGATTCTTTTTGGGTATGTGCTAGGGCCCTAACAATTGTGTTTACAATACTGTTTTTTATTTTCCAACCTTGGTTAGTCTTCAACTCTGAAAATCTGGCCATGTTTAGCTTTTATGGACCACATACTTATCTGGTCAAAATAATATATGTTTAGCTTTTATGGACCATATACTTATCTGGTCAAAATAATATATATATATATATATATATATATTGGTTTGATTTGTAAGGTAGAGAAAGCATTCTTTTTGGTCTATTATTCGGTAGAGAGAGCATTCAAGTCGTCTTATTAAATTTTTTCCTGGATATTAAATTTATGAAAATTTTGGTTAAAAATCTCTGTTTGAAAACTTAATTGGCTAAGAGAACCTAAATTTGAGTGGGTACAACTTTTTTCTGCTATGTGCAACATATCACCAATGATGTGCAACAATCATCAATATAGAAGTCATTTGCATACAGTGAAAGATATGTTACTGACAACAGAAGAAAAGTTACACTCACAGATCATGATTGCACGTACTTAAATTTAGGATTTTTTATCCCATTAAGTTTTTACACAGAGATTTTTTTTTAACCAAATTTCCTAAATTTATTATACAAATCATAAATGTATGATTTTACTTTTAATCTATTATTATGTAAACTACTATTTTATTAAAATACAAGTATTAAATTAAGTAGAATTAAAAAGTTATTAAATTTTAATATATGGTTAATGATGTTTAAGATTTTTTATTATGATAAAATATATTAAAATACCTTATAAAGAAGATAATACAGCAATATAGTTGGCGCTCAAAAAAATTGGAAAAAAAATACAGTGGTGAAGTGGTTTTGAAGGAGGGCTTGAAAATTCCTTTAAACCCATGCTACTCTCCACTGCTTGTGGCGTGGAAGCTTCGCTTTTAGGCTTGTTTGGATTAGCAGTTTGTAATTGCTTATAAGTGTTTTTATGTAAGTCAAGATAAAACTCTTGTCACGTATTTTTCTCGTATTTAACAAATTACCATTAAAAAACTATTTATAAGTCATTTCAAATAAACCCTTTGACAGTAGTAAGGGGCGAAAGAATTCTCAAATGGAAAGGAACTCCTAAGACATGGGTCTTGTTTGCTGTCCTATCACTTTGCCAAACTGGCTATTTTGTAGAACTTATTTGGAATGACCATTAAAATATTTAAAAATAGTTTTCCAATCATAATTTATGAAATATAAAATACGTATGTAATATAAGTTTTGTTCTAATTTACGTAAATTTTTGTTATATTAAGCAGCTCCAAGTAAACATAAATTTTCATCTCATTGCAACTTGCAGGCATCTACGTATACGAAAAGTTTCGATACTCTTACAAATTTTATACATATAGATTATCAGAATTTGGTTTTAGATTATCCTCGCCAATAAAATTTTTAATGGGATTTTTCCCCCTAAATTTGTCTTTAAATAATTCAAATTCAATGTGGATAGTCCATATTTTTTTTATTTGTGGTAGATGAGTTGGTGAGAGCCTCGCGAAAGACCCCAAACTTGTATCCTAAAATATAATAAAAATCTTTACATCATTCTCTTCCTTTTTTATTTGATATTAATGATTCCAGCTATCACCTGAAATTGAAAGATAGTGAGAGAGAGAGTCATTGGACTACGACTACTCTTAGCAAACTGCCATTCTTGGATATTCCAAAAACTTAGTCAACGATCGATACCAAATAAAAAAAAAAAACAAAGAAATCTTTTGGTCTAGTACATGTGAAAACTGATATCCTGGGTTTAAGGGTCTGTTATAAGAAAGTATACATTGATGAGTATACATTCATTCGCAACTAAATATTCATTCAAATATTGACATAGCATCCAAAATAACAAAAAAAATCAACAAAAGGACTCATATATATATAATATGTATACTTAGTTACAAATGAATGTAGATAGACTTGGGGACACAAGTGAGCAAAAAGAGACGGACCATAGTGCATAAAACACACCAAAACAGCCACAGACCCAAGTTCACTTTCTTGTTATCTGCTTTGTTGATCCTTTCTTTCTATAGGATCGCCCTACGCTTATCGATGTCCAAATGCCCAATGGTCGCTGTCTGATTCTCATTAGACGATCGCAGCTAACAGTGGTCCCACGCCTCTTGTGGTCTTATGACTTATTTTCAAGTTAATAAAACAATGTCGCACTGTAATTTAGATGTCTACAAAAGGCATAGAGAAAGCAATTTTACAGGTGAATATTGCGTTAACATTAGGAGGCCTATATAATGGAACCAAGCCATACTGCCACTAAAATGTTTATACATGAGATGCTCATAAACCCTCAAAACCATAAAAGAATCTGCAAGAAATGATTTGAAAAGCAGAGCGATAAGAATAGTTCGGGCTCAGTATGATAAAATTAGCCGAGCAGTGAAAATCCCACTTATGAAGAAACTTCGAAACACATGTAGAATGAAATCCTTAGGAGCAAGTCGGACTACCACAGTAGCCATGGCAGAGAAGCAAGTGCATCATCCACATCAAACTGAAGCATCAAAATAAAAGGGCACAAAAGAATACCTCTGCTCTGCGATGCTTCTTCATTGGGGCTTCCTTAGAGAGTTTTTCTTCGAAATCACCAAACGGTTTCCTTTACGCTCCTGGGGTTAAATAGAATGAACTGACTAGAGAGCGTTCATTGAGAATAGTAGTCGTTGGAAATAAAATCTGGAAAAGACTTTTGAACATTGTTAAAAGGAAAAAATATAATCAATTTATAAAATGAATTATAGTCGTTGGCCAAAAATATGAATTATAGCTGTTGAAAGCAGATTGGTATATCCATGCCGCAAATCAGCAATTAATAATAGATGGCTGTGGAAAATATTAGCCGTTGAAAATAAAATCTAGAAAAGATTTTTAATATTATATCCGTAATAATTTTCCAAAAGCATGACCAAAGAAAAAGGGGAAAAAGCTCAATTTCCAAAATGAAATATAGCCGTTGGGACTTGGAATAGGTATGCTTAGACTTGATCTCCACGCATACTAGGGAAAAAAACATTGTTCTAAATTACAATATTTAGATCCTAAAATTACATAATAACCCAATAATAAACTTTCTGGCAATCTTTCTTGGACAGACAATTCTTTCCCCGCACATGAGCACCTAGATTTGACAACAGCAAGCACGGGTTCGTAGATCTCACAATATTTTTAATATTTCTGGCTCATATTTTGAGAAGAAGAATATATGTGCTATGATTTCCTATTATTTGATTTATGGATTTATGGGTTTTGGTTTATTAATCTTGATTTCTGGACTCAGCCCCCTCCTTAGCCGGAGAGCATTGGGTGCTCATCAAAACTGATGAGCACCCAATGCTCATTAGATTTGGACCGTTCAGATCTGATCTGGACGGTCCAGATTTTATTTTATTTTTATTTTTATTTTTTTAAAAATAATTATTTTAATAGGTATAAGATTAAAAATAAAGATAATCTCCTAACTATCATTCTTTAAAAATATATTTTTTTCTATTTTAAAATAATTATTTAAAAATATTAAATTTGGACCGTCCAGATTAGATCTGGACGGCCCAGATGGCTCATCAGGTGATGAGCACTGGGTGCTCATTGCCTGATGAGCATTGTATACGGACCCCTCCTTAGCTTTTGGATTCCGTTCTCTGCATTGTGCGCATATATATATATGTGTGTGTGTGTGTGTGTGTGTGGAGCGTCGTGGCCCCGTTTGGGACATTACACTTTTGGCATATGGGACAGGATATAGGATAAAAATTTCATTATGTCGTATTTAACGGGATGAGACATCCCGTGAACGGGGATCAAAAACACTAAGCTAGCCCATGCAAACACAAAGAATTGGGCTCTCGCCCTTCTTGGCCCAAACTATATTATAACAAACATTAGTTTATGAAGGATTCAGGTGAAAATCAAACTATAGTTTTAAAAGTAATTTTAGAATATATAAGATGAGTTTTGTCTTGATTAACGTCAAAGAATTTTTTAAAAGTGTTTTTGATTTCACCCAGACACTTCCAGTCAGGCAATTCTCTAGTACAATACTATATTATATATTTCTCTGGTACTTAATATAGAACTTAAATAAAAAAATTAATGTTGGTCCTATATATAAGACTTAATTCACAAGTTTATTAATTTTTTTCCAAATTAATCCCGTTGATTATTTTCCAAACAATAATCAATTATGAGAGTTAGGGAGGGAATTAAATAGGATGTTTAGGGTATCTTAAAAAAAACATGTCATATTAACTAATTTAACTAATATTTTTAATTTATTCAAATTAGTTAATTATGTCTTATATTAAATATCGGATGAGTAGTTTAGTTAGGCGATTGTCTATGGAAGGCATTTTTTAATTAAAAGAAAGTGGACAATTGGAAGGGATATTCATATTTTAATTTCTAAACAAATTTCCACGGCTTCACAATCATACTCTCTTCCTAGTCATAGTTATTGTTTTTGTTGGCGAAAAAACCGTTATTATCATGCCTTTGTGGTTTGTTCGAGTTCTTCTCTCGGTCTTTTATTTTTCACAGATTTTCGAGCATCAGAGCAATGACGAACACGAGCAATGACGAACGAAATTAGGGTGGATTTTGAGACAATTGGAGAAGGGAATTTCGCAATGTTCAAAATCTCGCGCACGAGCTAAGAGTCATATGATGAAATAAATCTTCAGCAATTTTTACTGAAAGGACATAGTTACTTAAATATTCTGTGTCTGTTCATTGAAAGCAGAGCTAGAATAATGAAATAAAAATTATTGGTTAAAATATATTTTTAGTTCTTTAGTTTTACATTTTGCTCCATCAACTTTTAGTCCTTTTAAAAATATATTTTTAAGACTAATAAGATTTTTAGTCCTTTGAAAAAAAGTATATTTTTAGTTCTTTAGTCTTAAAATTATTAATAAAAAATCATAATATTAAGATGGTAAATGTTGATAAAATATTATTAAATACTAACATAATAAGTTTAATTTTCAAAACAACCATAATTATTAATAAAGAATTACCATTTTGAGACCAACAATTTTGTAGTTGAATGATTAAAGATATAATTTTTAAAGTTAAGTGACTAAATTAAAACCTTCTATAAAAGTAAAGAATCAAAAGTATCTATACTTTTACCTAAACTATTTAATATAATAGTGAGTCTTAAAGTTTAGTTAATATTTACGATGTTTGAAAGTCTTTGGTAATTTTAAAAAGAGAGGAATAATGAAATCGATAGAATCCATCATCTCATTATTACTTTTCTGGGTGTTCATTTGTATCTTGTCCTAGTTCCAATTATTTTGAGACAAGACGATCCCATTCTAAAAAAATTTTGGAATAGATAAACGTAATAGAGGACAAAAATATCCAAGATGAGATTGGACATGGGACGGGGTGTCTCATCCTAGTTTTGTTATCATAAATTATCTTTTTTAATTTAAAAAATTTTATTTATTATTAATATAATAATATTATAATTTTTATGATTATGTTGTTTACAATTTATAAGTTTTTTTATGAGTTATATAATTTTTTTTAGAGAATATTTTGAGTTTATATATATTCTGTCTTTCAAAAAAAAATATTTTTTGTTAATTTTTTTATTACTGTCAATTTTTATCTATTTTTTATAGGAAAAATCCCAGAAAAAGCCCTTGGAATATACAAAAGGGAAAATCCTAGAAAAAACCCCTGGAATATACCAAATCCCAGATTGGGTCCTTAAATTTCGAAAATGACAGAATGGGTCATTGACCCAATCTGTCATTTGTGAAATTCAGGCGAATTGACATTTTTGCCCTTAAGCAAAAGTAAGTAGTTATTTTCTAAACAAATCTAGGTAACGCTTACACTGTTCTAGTGATTACAAAATTCGTTGTAATTAATAATAAGGTACCTGACAATAATAAGATACTTGACTATGAAAAAATGAGTAATTATTCTCTACACAAATCTAGGTAATGCTTACATTGTTCTAGTGATTACAGAATTAGTTGTAGTTAACAACAAGACACCTGACTATGAAAAAGTGAGTAGTTATTCGCTACATGAATCTAGGTAACACCTAAACTCTTATAGTGATTCCTTGAATCATTGTAGTGAATGAATAAATGAGGGCAAAATTGTCAATTTGCCTGAATTTCACAAATGACAGATTGGGTTAATGACCTATTCTGTCATTTTCGAAACTTAAGGACCCAATCTGGCATTTCCCATATTCCAATGATCTTTTTTGGGATTTTCCCTATACAAAATCCCAGATTGGGTCCTTAAATTTCGAAAATGACAGAATGGGTCATTCACCCAATCTGTCATTTGTGAAATTAAGGCGAATTGACAATTTTACCCCTGGCTAAACAAAGTGACTAGTTATTCTCTAAACAAATCTAGGTAACGCTTATACTGTTCTAGTGATTACAAGAGTAGTTGTAGTTAATAATAAGGTACCTGACAATAATAAGATATCTGACTATGCAAAATGAATAGTTATTCTCTACACAAATCTAGGTAGTACTTACATTGTTCTAGTGATTACAACATTAGTTGTAGTTAATAGCAAGACACCTGACTATGAAAAAGTGAGTAGTTATTCGCTACACGAATCTAGGTAACACCTAAACCCTTGTAGTGATTCCTTAAATCATTATAGTGAATGAATACAAATGAGGGCAAAATTATCAATTCGCCTTAATTTCACAAATGACAAATTGGGTTAATGACCCATTCTGTCATTTTCGAAATTTAAGGACCCAATTTGGGATTTCCTATATTCCAAGGTCCTTTTTTGGGATTTTCCCTTTTTTATATAAGTTTTACCTAAAGCCGGGAAAACAGGCCGAGCTCATCGGGCCGGCCCTTTTAGGCCTTAAAATTATGAGGGCCGGGTTTGAAATTCTTTCCCTCAAATAGAAAATAAGCCCTGGAGGGTCGAGAGTTTAAAAGAACCGGCCCTGGAGGGCTGAGAGCTGGCCCGTTTAGACCATTTTATAATTTTTTTTAAATTTTTTTATATAATTCTAATATTATTAATTTTTTTACATTGTTAATAATATTTCAAATATTTAGTTATTATTATCATTTTAAAATTAAATTTACAGAATGATTTGATTTATTTAGTTTTAGATAATAATTTATCCAATTAAATTTTTAAAAAATGGGTTAATTTGGATTTTAATAATGATTTGATTTATATTATATGTGTTGGTATTTTTAAACTATATGTATGTTTGATAATAGAGTATTTTTATACTTATATAACTTGCGATTTTATAATTTGAATTAGAAATTCATGAGTTTCAACGATAATGTTTCTCACATTAAAGTAAAATAATAGCTAGATTGCAAAATTTAAAAGTAAAATTCCTATAAAGAAGAAAAACTTGATATTTTTGTTACAAAAGAAAAGCATACTTATGAAGAAGAGTAATTAATTATAATAATGATGAAGTTTCAAAAGATTAATGATAGTGTTTATTTATTATACAATTGCACTATCGATAAAACTTTTGGATGTTGTTATCTTGTTAATAAATGTTTTAGATGCTCTTGGATGTTGATGGATATTTATATATGATAATATTTTGTATTTATGACTTAATTTTATTTATATTTATATCTTTTATTAACAATTTCATTGATTTATTTTTATTTTTTATAAAAAATATGAGAAATATAAAAAAATAGTATTTTTTTCTTAAACAGGTCAAAAGCTTGTGGGCTGGCCTAAGCCCTATAGCTTAAGGGTTGAGCCTAATAAATTAGGATATTTTTGAAATTTTAACCCTGGAGGCCCGTTCTTTTTAAACCCGCCAATCCTGAAGGGTCAGTCCTGGAGGGCCAGGCTGATCCTGATTCCTACCTCTAGTTTTATCATTAGATTCTATACTAAAAAATATACTCCTCCGGTCCTTAATATAGGACCCAATTGCTAAGTTGGTTTTGGTCCTAAATATAAGACCCATTTCTCATATTTATCAATTTTCTCTAAATTACCCCTATGGATACTCCATCAACCATAATCAAGTAGAAGATAGAGAGGGGTATTAAGAAAAATGATTATGGTATTTTAGGAAAAACATGTCACAATTTTTATAATTAACTAACTTACCTAACTTCCTTAATATAATCAAATTAGTTAAATGGGTCCTATATTAAGGACCGGAGAAGTATGTGGTTTTGAAATAAAAAATTAAAAAAAGTTAAATTAAATTTTTTTTTTTAAAAAAAAAGTAGATAGTCTAATGGAATATGACGCTATTTGAACGTAAAGGACAGAAAGGCTGTTCCATCCCAATTATCAAGACGGAAACATGACTTTTTTCTTTTTTCTTTTGGTGACCAGCAGACGGGAACATGACATCGTTGCCCCAAACTCATCCCATGACATGAACACGCTAGTTACTTCACCAGGCCTTTTATCAGTAAACGGTAAGAAAATTTTTCCTCAACTGGCTGTAGAGCCACTTGGGTATGCTGACCTATAGCTTACTTTATTTGAATTATAATAATATTAAGAAAATGCAATAGTCAAACTTCAGGCTTTTGAGAATGAAAATATATTGAAAATTTGAAAGTAAACCACTTTTTTTTTTTTAACCTGAAAAGTAAACTACCAAACTCCATAGAAAAGCAGCGTGCAACCATAACGCCGCTATCACAAATTGACAATTCACAATCTTTAACTAACCCAACTAACTAAATACACTATGTCAACGTATCTAATGCCGGCATGAGTGAATAATGTTAAAAAGTTATAAAGATTCAATATTGTCCAATTTTAAATTATAATAAATGGACTGAAATTAGATAAAAGATGCAAATCGTCACAAAAGCCTAATCTTTCTCAAGTCAAACATATTATTTAATCTACAGTCCACAAATAGATAGATCATCTATTGACATGCGGAAGCAGCAAATAAACAAGATCATTTGACTTCAATCTTTCGCTAATAAAATTTTCAGAGCGAGTAGTTAATTCCTTTGCAATTTTTTTTACTACTATTGGATCAAAATTTTAGTCGTTTAAATTTAATATTATATAAAATTATTATTATTTTATATAAATAAATTCAAGCTATTAAAATTCTAATTTCAACAGATGATAATTATAGAACATTATTGAAAGATCTTATAAATAATTTTTTTTAATTTTTTACTACAGTATTAAACTGTCTATATATAGTTTTGAACTATTTAAACTAAATTTTAGCAATTTCAATTTATATATATTTTCTATGTAAATTATAAAAATGGTTTTTTAAAATGTTAATTCTAAACAATTAAAATTTGATCCACGCTGACGAAAGGACAAAGAGGGAGAGGAAGACGCCCATTCCAATATTACACACACATATATAAATATCTATGCTGTATTTCTCGATGATCAGATGATAATTATAGAACATTATTGAAAGATCTTATAAATAATTTTTTTAATTTTTTACTACAGTATTAAACTGTCTATATATAGTTTTGAACTATTTAAACTAAATTTTAGCAATTTCAATTTATTTATATATTTTCTATGTAAAATTATAAAAATGGTTTTTTAAAATGTTAATTCTAAACAATTAAAATTTTGATCCACGCTGACGAAAGGACAAAGAGGGAGAGGAAGACGCCCGTTCCAATATTACACACACACATATATAAATATCTATGCTGTATTTCTCGATGATCTCTCCATCGCTATAACCCATGGAGCCTTCTTCTTCTTCTTCTTTCTCCTCAGTTTTCTTTTTCCTTCTGTTAGTCTCACGTGCAGCAACCTTCACCTTCGCTTCTGGTGAAGTGATTTTCAAGGATGGCTTGAAAAACTCCATTGAAGTCAGACTCCCCAGCGCTTCAGGTCCTGAAAGCTTCGCCTTTGACTGTATCGGAGAGGGGCCATATACTGGTATATCAGATGGTAGAATTCTCAAATGGCAAGGAACTCAGAAAGGATGGGTTGAGTTTGCTGTCACCTCACCAAACAGGCAAAATCTCCAACTTCAGAATTTAAAGCTATTCATAAAATTCTGACTCAAAAAAATGATATGTGATATTGATGATCTGCAGAAACCTCATAACTATATTGGGCTTAGCTCTTTTGTGTAGAAGTCTGCGTTTCTTAGCTTGAAATCTTGGCTTTTCTACCTAATCATTTTTCAAATGTTTGATTATAGGGATAGGAAACTATGTGATGGATCCACAGATCCAAACAGGGAGGCTACTTGTGGGAGGCCATTAGGACTCAAATTTGACAGGAAAACATGTAATCTTTATATAGCAGATGCGTACTTTGGGCTACTAATGGTCGGGCCTAGTGGTGGCGTGGCCAAAACTAGCCATTTCTGCTTACGATGGCGATGCTCCTTTCAAATTCCTTAACGGCTTAGATGTTGATAGCCTAACAGGTGTGGTTTATTTCTCAGAAAGCAGCACCGTTTACCAAAGAAGGTATATTCTTCTTTATCTTCATAGCTATTTGATATGAGTCTCATGCCAGCAAGCCTCACAAGTAAAGTAGGGTTTAAAAGTTTAAAAGGCTTTCATTTCTAATCGAATAATCTTTGAACCCAAGTTTTTTTTTTTGAACATGTACTTATCAAACACCATATATATGAGCTTTTAGATGTGATAGACTTGTTTGACCCAAAAAAAAAAAAAAGATTGGATGAACTTCATTTTAGATGACGTTTGATAGGAAAAGGCATATTTTACATTAAAGGTATATGAATAATTAATAAGGGTTTATAACCATATGATAGAATATGATCACAATTAAACGTCGCTATATAAAGTCTACTTAAATATTGCAAAATCGCAGTTGTGTTCGCTATTCACATATGATTAAACAAAGGTACTTGGCCAAAAGTCATGTATCTTATTAAATATTCGGGATACGTCATCGAGATAAATGTAACCTTTGGACGTATTTGGTGATCATGAAATGATGAAATGTTTTTCACCGAATTAATGGATTGATGAACAATGGAGGAAATAAAGCCAAGACTTGCTTGAGTGAGAACAGATGAGCTAAGGGTGGTGTTTTGTTTTATATTTCCTAATACCTTATACATTGTTCGTCGAAATCTCATATAAATGTCTCAAAGTATGTTTATCTTTTTGTGTTGCCCAAGTGTCTTTTTAAGCATTGTGGTTTTTATTATAATCATAATTATATACCAAGATCCAAATACAGAATTTTCTTATAGACTCTTCATCATTACATAGGCATAATTGAGGAAAAAATCAGAGAAACTTAATGTAATCATTGTAATTAGTTTCCTCTTTGAGATAGGGAAGTTGAGATGATATTCCAAAAAGGAGATAAAACAGGAAGATTGCTGAAATATGATCCGAAAACTAAGAAAGTAGAGATCTTGCTGAAAGGCTTGGCATTTGCAAATGGTGTGGCTTTGAACAAGGATGGCTCATTCCTTCTGGTAGCAGAAACAAGTTCAAGAAAGATTACAAAGTTCTGGCTCAAAGGCTCCAAGAATTACACCTCAGAACTCTTTACACAACTTGAAAGGCCACCAGATAACATCAAGAGAAGAAAAATGGGGATTTCTGGGTGGGTCTGAACAGTAACAGAACATCATCGGAAAATGCTAATACTAATGAGAGTTTAGGGGATGACCCTGTGGGAGTGAAGTTTGATGAGAAGGCTAAGACTTTGGAGGTTTTGGATGGAAGAGGAGGTCCAGAGCTTGAGTCTGTGAGCGAAGTGAAAGAACATTATGGGAAATTGTGGATTGGGTCGGCTACCAAACCTTACGCTGTTGTAGTTAAGGTATAGCTTTAAATCAGGAATCATACTTCTGGACTTGTGCTTTGAATGTAATAAATGTTCACCTTGAACTTGCTTTTATAGATGTTTTCTAATAATAATTTCGATTATTGTAATTGACTTATATACTATGAATGAAAATAAGAATATAAATATATCTATGTTCAAGTTCATCGATTCTCTCATTTTTAGTATAGTTAATTACTCGTGATTAATATATTAAATATTTGTGCTATACTCTTTCACACAATTATGTTTCATATTGAATTGATGAATGTCATAACTAGTAATAACTTTTTACAAAGAACAATTTTGAATTTTCTGAACACAAAATGGATGGGTTCATATATGAAAGACAAAACTGAGTCAAATTTTGTAGTCTATTTAGTTCAATTATTTAGGTTATGTTTTTTAATTCAGTCAAATTTTTTCCTAAACTTACTTACAAGATGTTTGTATGCCATTATTATGCCACAAGGACCAAGGCCATTGACACAATAGCGGAATAGCATATTTTTATTACAATTATTTGTTTCAAAAAATACAATTAATGCATATTTAATGAGTAGAAGTGTCTCGGAGCAAAGCTTTTGGACTAGTGTTACTGTGTTAGAGAAATATAACTTTGTTCTGTAACTTTTATTTAAAATTATTGATTTATGGTCTGTTTGAAATCACCTTCAAAAGTACTTATAAATAAGTTTCATATAAGTTGAGACAAAATTTTTTTCCCATATTTATCTTCTTTGTCATAAATTACGATTGAAAAGTTGCTTATTATAAGCTATTCCAACTTAATTTGGAAAAATTCAAAGTCATTCTGGGGCAAAGTATAAAAGAAGGATCCAAGCTTGTTTGGAATGGCAACTCAAATATTTAAAAGTAACTTTTCAATCATAATTTATATAATACGAAATAAGTATGTAGGTAAAGTTTTATCTCAATTTACATAAAAATATTCACAAGTGCTTATATTAAGCAGCTCCAGACAATCATGGGATCCAAAATTAAGATACCATTCATAAAAATCAAGCATGATGTTGTATGAGTATTTTTTTTATTTTGCTATAAAAAAGTTTATGTGAATTGGGTCTCGAGAGCTCATAGGACTAGGGCAGGCCTCCAAACTCATAAAGCGCTTACAAAAGTACTTATAGACTATCCACTAAGAATGTCCTGCTGTGTGCTAGGGGAAAATCACATCATTTTAGGCTTTAGATTCGTTTGGGGTATGTGCTAGGGCCCTAACAATTGTGTTTACAATACTGTTTTTTATTTTCCAACCTTGGTTAGTCTTCAACTCTGAAAATCTGGCCATGTTTAGCTTTTATGGACCACATACTTATCTGGTCAAAATAATATATGCTTATCTTTTATGGTTTGATTTGTAAGGTAGAGAAAGCATTCTTTTTGTGGTCTATATTCGGTAGAGAGAACATTCAAGTTGTCTTATTATTAAATTTATGAAAAATTTGGTTAAAAATCTCTGTTTGAAAACTTAATTGGCTAAGAGAACCTAAATTTGAGTGGGTACAACTTTTTTTCTGCTATGTGCAACATATCACCAATGATGTCAACAATCATCAATATAGAAGTCATTTGCATACAGTGAAAGATATGTTACTAACAACAGAAGAAAAGTTACACTCACAAATCATGGTTGGACGCTTAAATTTAGGATTTTTTATCCCATTAAGTTTTTACATGGAGATTTTTTTAAACCAAATTTCCTAATTTATTGTACAAATCATAAATGTGTGATTTTACTTTTAATCTATTATTATGTAAACTACTATTTTATTAAAATACATGTATTAAATTAAGTAGAATTAAAAAGTTATTAAATTTTAATATATGGTTAATGATGTTTAAGATTTTTTATTATGATAAAATATACTCCTCCGGTCCTTTATATAAGACCCAATTGTTGAATTAGTTTTGGTCCTAAATATAAGACCCGTTTCTCATATTTATCATTTTTTTTAAATTACCCCTATGGATACTCTCTCAATCATAACCAAATAGAAGAGGAAGAGGGGTATTAAGAAAGATGATTATGGTATTTTAGGAAAAACGTATCACATTTCTTATAATTAACTAACTTACCCAACTTCCTTAATCTAATCAAATTAGTGAAATGGGTATTATATTAAAGACCGAAGGAGTATTAAAAATACTTATAAACAAGATAATACAGCAATATAGTTGGTGCTCAAAATAGTTGGAAAAAAAAAATACAGTGGTGAAGTGGTTTTGAAGGAGGGCTTGAAAATTCCTTTAAACCCATGCTACTCCCCACTGCTTGTGGCGTGGAAGCTTTGCTTTTAGGCTTGTTTGGATTAGCAGTTTGTAATTGCTTATAAATATTTTCACGTAAGTCGAGATAAAACTCTTATCACGTATTTTTCTTTATTTAAACAAATTACCATTAAAAAACTATTTATAAGTCATTTCAAATAAACCCTTTGACACTAGCAAGGGGCGAAAGAATTCTCAAATGGAAAGGAACTCCTAAGACATGGGTCTTGTTTGCTGTCCTATCACTTTGCCAAACTGGCTATTTTGTAGAACTTATTTGGAATGACCATTAAAATATTTAAAAATAGTTTTCCAATCATAATTTATAAAATATGAAATAAGTATGTAATATAAGTTTGTTCTAATTTACGTAAATTTTTTTATATTAGCAGCTCCAAGTAAACATAAATTTTCATCTCATTGCAACTTGCAGGCATCTACGTATACGAAATACTTTGCAAATTCTACGTATACAAATTTATTTATAAATTTTATACATATAGATTATCAGAATTTGGTTTTAGATTATCCTCGCCAATAAAATTTTTAAGGGATTTTTCCCCCCTAAATTTGTCTTTAAATAATTCAAATTCAATGTGGATAGTCCATATTCTTTTTATTTGTGGGATAAAATTTTTTTTTATCAAAAAGAAAATTTTACTCCTCTCAAAAATAAAAATATATCAAAATTACAAAAAGATAAAATTTAAATAATATAATTTTTTTTATCCACATGGAAGTATTAAAGATAGATGCACGTATTAATTTGAAGAACAAAGCTTTTTGGCTATTGCCCTATTTATGCCTTGCTTTTTCACAAATATACAAGGGCTAAAAAAATAAAGGTTCTAGAAAAGAATCATATAGAAAAAGAGAGGATCAATAAGAGAGAGTACTTCTCATTCTATAATATAACCCTATTTATATATCATAGCTTTATACCTTTGATAGCACCTACAGATTACATAATAATATGAGATAATTATGGGATATAGAGATAATGAGAGATATTAGAGATTATAGGAGATATAAAAGATAATGGGAGATATATGGATATCCACAAAGATATTATTATATTCATAACACTCCCCTTTGGATGTCCAATATATATGAATGTGTCTTGTTGAAAAACTTCAACTAGGAAAAAACCTGTGGGATAAAAACCCAACGAAAGAAAAAGAATACATCATTCATTGAAACACTATGCATGCTGCCTCATTAAAAATCTTGTTAGGAAAACTAAGTGGGACAAAACCATATACTAGGAAAAAAGAGTACAGCGTGTATCAACTTCCCTTTTTGGCAACATCAGTTGACATCTTCGAACCCGCAAAGTCTAATATAATGTAACACCTCTCATAATTATATCATATACTTGATAAAATATTTCATATAAAAATTTATACATTACTAATACTCCAAACAAGTCATAATTTCAAAATGTTTCTAACATAACAACAAAATAAACTATTAAAGTCTTATAGTTATGACAAATAAAAATATAACATAGCATGTGCTTGAGGAGTACAAAAGTCTTCACGACTCACTCCATTGGTGCCTTCTCTTGATTCATACTAGATCCTTCACCTAAAAATTATTAATATAGGGGGTGAGATCAAACATATCAGTAACTATTGAAATTCTAACCTATACAAGCAAACTATATATGATAATCCAAAAATCTGTTTATATGTATGTGTATATGTATATATTAAAAATCACGGATTTGATACATTCAATTCAATTTCATTTTTTTCAACAATATACCAATATCATTTTTTTAATATATTAAAAAATAATGCAATATGCTGCCTCCCTTATATCACTGTCCACCCTTATACCGCTAACTGGAGCCATAGGCTAACACATAGTCCGATAGGAACTAATTCATCTTATTGAATTATTCCAAGCTCACTGATACTAAAGATATATTCGACCAAAGATATAGAGCTCAAGCTCGGATTATGACTCCCTTTCTTTGTGCATAGGGAGGTGTCACATGTCCCACAGCTCCAATGAATTCCTGGCCAAAGGAAAACATGGAAAAAGGGGCCCTAACAAGTGACATTCACTGTGCACCGAGTGATGGCATACCATGTGGTAATTTTATATCCATGCAATCTCCTTCTATCCTTAACCCAACAATGCATGTCATATACAAATAATGATGCATCATAAATATATTCTCAAATATATTATTAAAAATAAGATAGCAATAAAATTCATATACCATTTAACAGCAACTCATGATAATTTCATAGCTATTAATATATTTGAATATTGATCATAATTACTAGCAATAAATCTTTATAAAATCAGATAACATACCAAAACATTTATTTAAAAAAATTCATAATATTATATTT
The DNA here is from genome assembly GCF_004799145.2 of Neltuma alba. Lineage (NCBI taxonomy): Eukaryota > Viridiplantae > Streptophyta > Magnoliopsida > Fabales > Fabaceae > Neltuma > Neltuma alba. Next base: position 231,400 of record NW_021635563.1, on the reverse strand, counting down.
CAGTAATATAAAAATTAGTAAATTCACAATATAATCATACACAATTCACATGTACAAGAAAGAATTTTCAGAGTTACCTGATACTTTTTAGCTTACAAATAATTACACAAAGATTACTCCAAAATTCTCAAGGGTCTACATAATTGCACATAAATATTTATCAATATAAAACTTAAAAGTACTTCAAAACTACTCTAAAATTCTAAGACTACCCTCTAAACCAAAATTACATAGATATATTGACTCTCCAAAATCTAACCATTTATAATAGATATAATCTTATTTTGAAGATATATAATTTACATATAAGGCTATTTAGATTTAACAACTTAAGTAAATATATTTTTATTACCCAAAATCTAAATATTTTATATTAAAATTCTCAATTATTTATTATAGTCTCCTTTAAAATTTTTCCTTAAACCAAACACTTTGAGTTATAAATAAACTGTAACTTTATTTAATTTCATAAAATTCTCAATTTACAATTTTTTTCAAGCCTTCAAAAATTATTTTAAAAATATATATATTTACTTTTTCAAGATTTAAACCGATTAAAACCTCAATAATATATTAAATAACTCAAATAAATTATTTAGCTTAAATTTAATGGGTAAAAACATGCTATATGTCTAAATAACAAGTTTTTCAACTAAAATCTCAATTTAAAATTCTCAAAACAGTCATTCAACAAATATACCGATTAAAATTTCTTAATAATGTATCTTTAAATTTCTACGATCATATATTATCAAAACTCTATATTTACTTCATATCTAAACAGTAAAATTTTCTCTAAACTTGATAATGAAACTAATAATATAAAACTCTAAATATAAAAAGTATTCATAAAGAAAATATGATAAAAAGAAGTAGTTTTGTGTACCTAAATGATCTTCAAAACTTGTCACGTATTCTGCAACTCACTCACTCGTCTCTCTCTTTCTTCTGCTCCTCACGCACAGTGAAGGGAAGATAAAGGTTGCTTGTATTTAATATCCTCGCATTTAATTCCCTTCGTCAATTTTCTTCTACCTATGCCTCATCCTATTCCTTCTGTCAACTGCCCCTCCCCCTTTGTTTTCTTCTTCATTAATGTTTCTCTCCATTGTTTTTCAAATGAATGTTGCTTAATCACATAATGGATATGACTTATTTATATCAATTCTTTCGAAAGTTTTTATTTCAAATTTTTTCTTTAAATAATTCGCAGCTTTTGAAAACTCATCAGAAGTTTTGATACTATCATCATAAACAGTACTGATAACAAACTCATTTTGAATCTTTTCACAAACAGACAAGTTGGAATATGTTTACATCATTCCTTCAGTCAATATTAACCACATATGTCTCATATAAAGACTTACTTGAATAGTGTTCTTGAGAACATAATTGTATGCTTCTAGAAACTTAAATACTTCAAGGATTTTCATACATTATGATCTATATCTATTCCTGTATTGGATCGTTTGAATTTATACGAGGATTTGAATCTTTCTGGGATTCACATATAATTTCATTATAAAGTGAGTCATACATTATAGTTATATATATTTCTAAGACGCACATGAAAAAACTTCATTTATTACCAGACTGCCAGATTGATAAGACCTGTAATTTAATCCACCACCAGACTTTATTATTCTCTTTATATTGTACAAATACCTATTTACATAATACTAGCATTACACTTCAAGTGCATGGGCTAGAGATACACAAATCCCTGTTACATTGCGTCTTTTCTTTTCTATTGGCCAACCATTTTTTTGTCTTGTCTGTATCTCTTGACAAATTTATATATAAGATCCTCATTTGATCATGTAGTATCATCAATAAAATTATTGTTGACAATTTTATATTCTTTTATTATCGGTTCCTTTCTTTTATGACATAACATATTGAAATCGCTTTATTGCTTTTAGACACTTAAACCTCTTCAGGGTCAAAGAGTTATATTTTAACCTCTTTTGCAATTCATGCCTCCTTAGTATGATCATCATGAACATTTGCTCTTTTTTCTTTCTTTTGGAACCGACCATAATCTCATGCTTTTAGCATGTCTTCAAGAATAAGAGTACTTTTAGCGGGATATAAGAATTAAAAATTCTCATTTGAATCAGTAATTACATCTGACAGCTATTAATAATGTTTTACGAATGTAATACTTTATGAACTTCTAGTTATATACTACTATTTTTGAGGATCTATATTTAATAGTGAAAATGCATTCTATGTGTTTTTCTTTTCCAGCTACACATTTTCTTCCCTCTCATATTGGGAACATGTATGTAGGTCTCCCAAATCCATAAATCTCCTTTAGAAATATTATTTTATTTCATTTAGAGACAAACAAAAATTAGGAAATTCTTATCCAATAGTGATCCCAACTTACTTTTAAATATCCATCTATGTGCATTATTGTGGTAGAATAATAGATATTGCACATTCTAAGATGAAAAATGTCTGGCTCCTAACCAAAAGCCAATTATAATAGGAAATTTACAATACATTGTTGGCTTGATGCATTTATGTGTAAAATATATAAAATCAATAATCTCAACTCAATACTCAAATGGGAATTCTATTCTCATAAACTCATCTATCTAGCTACTTATGGAAGCTTTTACTAAATACATAATCATCAGTAACGAAAGGAACAATCACTAGCAATCTCAACAAAAATCATATTGATTTTAGAATCAAGAACTTATGTACTCTATGTAATTATCTAAACATATTTACAAACTTTAAGTTACAAGTTGATCATAAACATCTGTGACCATTTTATAGATGCATCTTTCACTTTATAGAGTATTATTTTGGTCCACATGGTGTCTAAATGGGCCTATATATAGTTGATACATTATAAATATGCACAGATCCGATTTTGAGCATAGCTAATGATGTTTTCTTATTTAGTTCTTTTGAGAACAAATAACACATAAAAATTCTTGAATCATACATCATTTTTAAAGAATCTTCCCGTTTTTAAATAAATGATAATGTACATTTTTCATGATATTTTGCATTATTATGATCCGGGATGATTTGACTGGTCATGCCAAACTATGAATGTATAAAAACTTCTAGTTTATTGTAAAATTATTCTCAATTATTAGTAAACTTCTTATTACCATGTTATATTATTTATTTTTCTCTTGAATATTTTATAAGGAATATGTTATTAATTATGGATTTTATCTCCAAGATAATAAATCATAATATAGCTCTTCTAGAGCGTTATTTTTTATCTTTTACCCAATGGTAAAAACTTGTGTACTTATAAAAGGTTGAGCACTACTGACTCTTCTGGAGCTTTTTTTCAAAAGGAATATGAGATATAAGGAATGATATTAATATCAATAATAACAAATTCCATCCAAAATAATTCACACTTGTATTTCAATAATCTCCCGCTCAAGTGAGTCATATAAATATATTTTTCTTATTTCTATATTTCCAATAGAATGAATAACATATAGTAAGCTAATAACATATTTTTAATTTGGAAATCCAAATGCTTCCTGATTTGTATATGATAATAGATTTCAATCGAATAAAGTTATCACTTTAAGACCTTTTGATAAACAAATACTCTAATATATATAGTTGTTCAGGAACTAACATATAGTATTTTTTCACTATATGATATACTTTACTTCTTATTATGCTTTTTCAAAGTATGAAGTATATATTTTTTTTCAAAACATAAAATTCTCTAGAAATTTCATTATTCAAAAACTTCACTTCTTTGTATATATTATGTAATGCTTCAAAGCTTATTCATAAATTTATAAACTCAACAAAAATTTGAAAAGATGTATAAGGACTAAAATCAAACTATATAGTTACGAAGATTTAAATCATAAGTCTTCGGGGCTATTTATAAGTTATTATTCTTCAAGACTCTATATAGTAAATATATATTTTAAAAATAATTTGTATCCCTTGATATTTGAACCATAAGCTTTTGGGGTTTTAAAATATCATATGTTTATTATTTTCATATCATTCAATAACATGAGTACTGTAAAATTAAAAGGTAGATAATCCTTTTAATTTCATATAATGACTTAGATTATCCTAGATAAATTGAATAGGAATAGAGATACTCTGAAACACCATATATATGATGCTCGACGTATTTTTATTTGAACAGAAAGGATACTCTAAAAAAATAATAAAGATGATGCACTAAAATTGCGCTGGGATAGAAAGGTATATCATACACATCTTGGTTAGAGCTTCGTGTTAATAACGTGTTATGAATATAGAAAAAATAAAAAAGAATCACATAAAAGAAGAGAGAATCAATAAGAAAAAGTACTTCTCATTCCATTCAAGTGTGTTCAATACATTATACATGGCCTCTATTTATAGACACAGCTTTATATTTTTGATAGCACCTATAGATTACATAATAATATGAGATAATTGTAGGATATAGAGATAATGAGAGATATTAGAGATTATAGGAGATATAAAAAATAATGAGTGATATATAGATATCTATAAAAATATTATTATATTCATAACATGTTCTACTGTACTCCTATATTGGGCAAAAATTTACATTCCCTCATTTGATGATCATTGTTTATACTTTATACGGTGAGTCACCGGGCAGGTAAACGGAAGGAAACGGAACTTCAGGACTCAGCGTAAACCAAACGCCCAGCGTTGCTGACTCTAACGGAACAGAGGCAGAATCGTTAACATCAAATGGGACATTGACATCTAACGACTAACATTCCGTAGTCTGCGGCTCTGCGCGTATATTTATTTCCTTAACACCCATTCTGTCAAGTCACACTTACTGCTGCTGTCTTTCATTCATGTCGTACGTTCTGCAAAATTAAATACTCCTCCGGTCCTAATTATAAGACCCATTGACTTATTTGAGGAGATTAAGGAAATAAGTTAAATTAGTTATTTATAATAAATAAGTGTTGTCATTCCTAAAATATCCTTGCTAATTAAGTATATTGGCTAAAACTATTATTATTAGAAGGATTATCTTGGAAAAAAATGCATAAATATAAGAGACAAAATAGATTGGGTCTTATAATTAGGACCAAATAAAAAGTCAAATTGGGTCTTATAATAAGGACCAGAGGAATATGATAGTTCTAATTCTAAATGCTTCATCCCCAAAGTGATATCTCTGGGTCTTTTCTCCATGAAGCCTCTTTCTTGTTCTTCTTCTTCTTCTGTGATCTTGGTATTAGCCTCTGTGTTACTCTCATCATCACTTGCTGCTGCTAATAACTCGGCTCCCAATGAACTGATCAGAATCCCAAAAGTTGTAGGCCCTGAAAGCTTAGCCTTCGACTGCAACGGCGACGGCCCTTACGCCGGTGTCTCCGACGGCCGGATTCTCAAATGGAATCAAACTCTCAAACAATGGCTCGAGTTTGCTCTCACCTCACCACACAGGCATGTAACAACACCACCATCTGTGTCTGTGTTTATCTTTCCTTTCCCTTTCTGCCAATGTATCTAGGAGTGAGTATTTGGTTTTTCGGTTCGGTTATCGGTAATAACCGAATTAATCGAATAACCGAATAGAGTACATTTTAAACACCGAACCGAAACCGATTAACCGAACTAACCGAAACCGAATTAACTGAAAATTTCGGTTCGGTTAACCGATTAACCGAAATATATAATATAAAAAATAATTTTAAATTAAAAAAATAATATAAACACAATTACAACTATTAATTAATAAATATTTCATCATTAAATGTGATTTATTATAATAATATTTATTATAACCATATTTATTGAATATAAATATATTTAAAAAGTTTACATATACCCACATATATATTTATTATAATAATATTTATTAAATATAAATATATAATATATTTATTTCGGTTATTCGGTTATAACCGACATTTTTTTTCTATTAACCGAACCGAACACTGAAACCGAATTGTTTAAAAAATAAAAACAGAATATATAACCGAAAACCGAAATAAGCGAACCGAAAAACTGAAATTAAATTCAGTTTGGTTTGGTTTTTGGTTACGGTTCGGTTTTCCTCACCCCTAAATGTGTCCGTGTGTTTTTTTCCCCAGAGCAAGTACTAATGATATGAGACTATCAAACTCGCGACGTTTCATGCATGGAAATTTATATCATTAAGTTACATGGTTGTTTACGTGTTTCTGTGTGCTTTTTTCTTTTGGGTGCAAAAGAAAGCAAAAGCTTAAAAGAAATTACACCAAAGAGAATTGTAATCCCATAGGTTCATTCTATCCCAGGACCCGCGCGTTTTTACAATGAGATTTTAACCCCCGTTTCCTAAGCTAGGTTTAAGACAGCAGTTATTTGGGAAACTAAGGGTGTGTTTGGATAGAAACCAAACCATGGTTTCAGAAGTGTTTTTACGGATTACGAAGTAAATATGTGGAGGAGATTATCTCGTTTTGCGGAAAAGTGCTTCTGAAACCACGGTTTTGGGATACCCAAACAGGCCCTAAGGGCCACTAAAATGTCATGGAGTTCGCCCAATAATAGGCCCAATTAAAAATTTGGATTAAGCATGTTTAAGTCCAAATCTCTGATTTTTTTTTTGGGTACAAAAAGCTTTAATTTTGAATCAAGACATTCTTATCTGGGTCAAAATAATATTTCATATGAAAACATGATTTAATTTCGAGCTGAAATTTGCATTTGCCTAAGAAAATCTTAGAAAGAAGTTGTATTTTGATGTAAGTTTTTTTTAAGAACGAAGCTTAACTTCTATCTTCGAGTCGAATTTTTGTATTTCTATAGTTACTAAAAATTAGGGATAAATCTATCATTGAGAAATTTTGTATTCCCGGATGATGGGATGGGTCTTGCAGTAATTTCTAAGGACTCTCTGCAATTTAACTTCTTTTATGTGCAACTTAATTTCATTAATGTGCAAGTCATCTTTCTTATATTCAAATTAGTCATTTATGTCCTCAGCAAATCATCTTTCTTTTATGCAATTTAACTTTCTTTATGCGCAACTTATTTTTCATTGTGCAATCCATTATTTTAAGAATCATTTGCCAATTAATTTTCTAATAAGGAATTTATCTCAATTTTTTCATATTTAAATCAGTTGCTAGAATTTACAATTGATTATCACTGTGTATCATTTTATCATCTAGTTTAATTGCATTAACAAAATTATCTAATAAATTATTTTGTTTAAGATCTAGACCCAGAGTAATTTAAAAAAAATCTAGATTATAGCATCACTGATTCGTTGCTAAAAGTTATACTTTCTCTCCCGTTGTAGCAGCAAAACCTTTTATTTAGGTTAAAATCTTTATTACCGGCCCATTTTAAGTCTGTTTCATTGTGGCAAGCTGTTTGGTATGTCTTAAAAGCCAGATTTTTCTTGCCGGGCCACATTAAAAGCTTGAACAGGATGAGCTTTGAAATGATTTTTTCCAAAACTAGTTGATTAGCAATTCAATCTCTAAACATATCATATCTTGATGTTTTACTATAGGGACAGGAAATTTTGTGATGGAACAACAGATCCAAAAAAGGAACCTACATGTGGGAGGCCATTGGGACTCAAGTTTCACAAGAAAACATGCAATCTTTACATAGCAGATGCATACTTTGGCCTCTTAATGGTGGGACCAAGTGGCGGTGTGGCTCACCAACTAGCCACTTCTGCTAATGATGGCTCTCCTTTCCACTTCCTCAATGCCTTAGACATTGATGAACAATCTGGTGTGGTTTATTTCTCAGAGAGCAGCACTGTATTCCAAAGATGGTAGGTATATCACTATTTTTTTTGCTGCATAATTGCTTACTCTTTTTTTTTCCTTTGATAGCTTCAAAATTTAGATAAATTACAGCTTCCTGTTTGTGAAAGGGATTACCAATTGGTAGTCCTTACAGGAGATAAAACGGGAAGGTTGCTTAAGTATGACCCAAGTAGTAAGAAAGCACAAGTCTTGGTCCAGGGCATAGCATTCCCAAATGGTGTGGCTTTAAGCAAGGATGGTTCATTCCTTTTGTTGGCAGAATCAACTTTTAATATCATTCACAAGGTGTGGCTGAAAGGTTCTAGAGCCTACACTTCAGAACATTTTGCAACACTTAAAAGGGCCCCGGATAACATCAAGACAAATGACAATGGAGATTTCTGGTGGCAATGAACAGTTATAGGGCAGTGCTTGAACATGCAGATCATAATTTAAGAGTGCAGAAGAGACTCTAATGCCATGGCGGAGAAAAGTAGACCCGGTTGCTGTGAAATTTGACCAAAATGGAGAGCTTTGGAGGTTCTGGATGGAGGAGGTGGCCAAGAGCTTAACTCTGTAAGTGAAGTGGAAGAACATGATGGGAAGTTGTGGATAGGGTCTCCTGATAAAGATTATGTTGCTATAAATAATAATGTCTAGCTTTTCAATATAGTTGTATCCTTTTTATTCAATATATTTGTATCTTTATTATTTTTATATCTTGTTGAGTAAAGTCGAAGAGAACACTCAATGAAATTATTAAGCGAAATCTTTCGGTTAACAAGTTATTTAAAGATATGATTATTAATAGAGTACAATGATGATTTTGAATTATATATAGCCAATCCCATTTAATAGAATAAAGCTTTGTTATTGTTGTTAACTCAATATTATTTGATTGTATCATTATTATATTATATCATGCTTATTGCATTTCATTCAAACATACCTTGTATTGAATATCTTTTAGTTGAATGAAATGATTGTTAATATTCTCATTGTGCTTTATAGGCTATTGTTCCCTTGTTCTTTAGTTTCTTATGTATATACATAGAATAGGGGGAAGCAAACCTTTATGAGCTTACTAACTTGATCTAAGATTTTGTCATCATAAAAAGAAAAAAAAAAAGAGGAAAGAATATTGAATCAACTTACTTGATGATAACAAAGCTAGTGGAAAGATTATTTTGCAGGGTTTATTGCAAATTATATGACAAAATTATCAAGTTGAAGATATAAGAGAAGACTTTACATGTTAACGGTATTTTTTTTAAAGAGATTGTTTTCATATTTTCTTATTTAGCATGTCGACTTCCACATGAAACGCTTTTGTACTCTTCTGATCTTTAATATAAGACTATTTAACTAATTTGATAGAATTAAGAAAGTTAGATAAGTTAATTAATTATAAAAAATATGACATGTTTTTCTTAAAACACCATAATCATCTTTCTTAACATCTTTTTTCCCTCTTCTATTTGATTATAGTTGAAGGAGATCCATAAGAATAATTTAGAAAAAATTAATAAATATGAAAAATATGTCTTATATTTAGAATCAAAATCAACTCAACAATTAGGATCCTATGTTAAAGATTGGAGGAGTATACACACACAACAACAGTGGGAAAAAAAAAACACAAAAAAAAACAAGCTAAAGAAGCTAGCTATGGTCAGAGTGCAAAACAAGCTAAAGAGGCTAGCTGTGGTCAGAGTTTATTATTGTGCACTCTCACGGCTATCTTCTTTGGCTTGTTTTCTTTGTGTTTTGTTTCACAAAGAAAAAAAAAGTACCAATTTATCCGAGAAGTACACGGTTAGGAGCTACGCGGGTTAGGAAAGCTTTTAGTTTAAGTCTTACAAAAACATAGTAATTTTATCCTGACCATTATCTCAGTTAATTTTACTGTTAGTTTGACCAAATTGCTTATGTGGCATGCCACATGAGATGCCACCTCATTAACTCTTACGTCTTCTACTCTCAAATCACTCGCCACCCTCATCATCCCCTCTCTAACTCCCTTTGAGTTCCAGAAAATTTCCATCTCTCTCACTCGTACTTTCAAGCTCTCTAAAATGCCAACAAGAAGGCCTTCGCTGCCCCTCTCTCTCGTCTTTACCATTTGCCTTCATTGTTGTTGCCCCTCCCTCCCTTTCTTAGAGATTCAAGAATCGCTCACCATTGATTATGGATACGGGGACTGATGACCGCGTCGGAGACGGAGATGGACTAGTTTCTGTTGTTGCCGTAGCCGTTGATGATGGATATAGGGGCCGATGGCGGCGTCGGAGATGGAGACCGCATAGTTCCTGTTGGTGCAGTAGAAGTTCAGGGGATGCATTGGGTCGATCAGTCCATTTGCTCTTACCTCGGCATCGGAGGTGGAGACGGAGATCACGAATATAGATTCACATATCCGAAAGCCTAGTAGCTGCAAAACAACCTTCTCCTCTCGCTGCTAACTCAATCGATTCGGAGTGTTGGATGACCATATCACTGCCGACCACTGGGGGATTGAATACTATGCTCTGTTTTTTTTTTTTTTTTTTTTTTGGGGTGTTCAGAAGATTGAGTTCCTCATCGTGTCTTCCTCTGCTAGTTGAAGATTTCATCTTCATGCCTCTTTTTCCATCGTGGTTCGAGATCTCATCTTTGTGCTTCTTGTTGTCTTCTCTCGCAGGTTCTCACCATTTATTACCACAGTAGATTTATGGGTTCAATCTCCAAAATTGTGTTCGATTTATGTTTTCTAAAATTTATATTTTTGGTTTATGTTTTCCTTTGAAATCTGAATTGCTGGGAGAAGAACAAAAAAATAAATTTGGATCGTTGAGTTATTCTCTTTCACAAATCATCGTTAGCAACTCAAATTTGGCAAAAAACCTCCAGAGATCTTTCTTGCAAACCTTTTTATTTTATCAGAGTGATTGTGGTGTGATATAGGGATTTTGACAAAGCCTCGTCGTTATCATCTGCAATTTTTTTGTGATAATATCATTTGCCTTTCTGCATATATGTGATGATCTCGTTCTGCGGTGTTGGATTCTTGGGTTGGTTACTTTGTCTTCTTTCTCTTTATTACATTCTCTTCTGTGTACATTGATGGCGTACTGGAACTTGGAAGAAAAGGGAGAGAGAGAAAAAGACGGGGGTTCTGAAACTCGTAAGGGGGTGAGGGAGGGGATGATGAGGTGGGGGTGACGTGGAATAGAGAAAATGAGAGATGATGACATGGCATGTCACATAAGCAATCTGATCAAACTAACAGTCTAAATTAACTGAAATAACAGTCAGGACAAAATTACTACCTTTTTGTAACTTTCAGGTTGACATTGAAAATTAAAAAGCTTCATGATACTCATAGCTCTTAGCTGTAATATTTCGGAGTAAATTTACACCTTATCTCAAAAACAAAATAATGAGCTTCCATATTTAACGCTAGCATGAGACAATAACAGGCAATAAATTCTAGTTTTACACTGTACTTAATGCATTAACCTTTCACTTAACAGATTAATGACCTTTCTGGCAAACATTTAGGGGGTGTTTGGCAATTTGAGTAGAAGCAATTCTGAGGCCCAAACCATGGTTTGGGTAAAAGGATTGCCAAACACTCTGATTTTTTGCAAAACCATAGTTTCAGGGAAAACCAAGGTTTTGCACGGCCAAACTAAGGTTTAATGATAAGCAGCAATTTTTCGCTTCTGAGGATGGATAAGTAGTCGTTACAGTAATAATGATTCTTGTCAGAGCTCCCAACGGTGAAAAATAGGAAAAATAATTAGACCGTCTCTCCCATTCTCACCTTGCATTTGCCGTTGCCCCTGAGAAATTCGATCGAATTACTGTCCTCTTCTCCCATTCTCAGTTTGCATCTGCCGTCGCCCCTTCTGAGAAAATCGACCGAGCATTTGTGCACTGGTGAGTTGCGTTGCCCCTAGACCGAACTTGCTGCCACTGGGTCGTACCTTCTGAAACTCGACCAAGGTTGTTGCCACCTGTGAGTTGCCGTCACCTGTGCTGAAAGTCCAGTCGACTTGTTGCCACTAGTGAGTTTCCGTCGCTCCTTCTGAAATTTGATAGCACATTCGATTAACAAAATCTTCTTTCGTGTTCAGTTCGTTCGGTCATCGTTTGCTGAGGTCACCGTGTCTGGTTCCATCGCTCAGATCTAGCGTTTCAGGTGAGCTCTCCCCTCTTCTTCAGTGAAACTCTTGGGTGTTTGCTTGGTTGTGACTGGTTATGGCTTCGTGTATGTGTGTATGAGAGACAAAGCATCATGTGGGTTGATCAAATTCGATGAATTGCCGTCGTCCCGTTTGAAACCTGACCAAGGTTTTGCCATCGGTGAGTTGCCGTTGCCCCTTCGAAACTCAATCGACTTGTTGCCAGCGGTTAGTTGCCATCGCCCCTCTAAAACTCCAGTCAACTTCGTGTGTGTGTACAAGTATGGTTGTTCGCTTGGTTGTGACTGGCTGTGGCTTCGTGTGTGCGCGTATGACAGACAGAGCATCATGTGGCTTCGTGTGTGTGTGTGTATGAGAGACAGAGCATCGTGTGGCTTCGTCTGTGTGGGTATGAGAGGCAGAGCATTGGTTTTTGGTTGTGGATGCTTGTGCTACTGAAATTATTCTTATTTGTTGATCTTATTTTCTTTTTCTTGGATTTTATTTTAGAGACAGAACATTGAAATTTTTCTCACGTATTGTAAATGTCCTGTTGCTATCGCATATACCATTTTTCCGCAAAGGTGAAATTTTTTGGAATAAGAGTAGCTGAAACTAGTGTTGTTTGGATTTCTTGTTCACGGTTGCTGCTCTTTTGTTGATTAGTTCTCATTTTTTGTGCTTTATTGAAGACAGAAGATCTGTTTTGTTGACCTTAATTTTGTATTTCAATTAACTTGATATAAACGGTATAGAACATGTGGCTATACTTGTTAAATACTATGCCTGTTATATCATATCTCCGAATTGAATGGTATGTTTTTTGGGTTGAACTTGTGATGACTGAAATGTTATAATTGGTCCATAGCATCATGAGTAAACAAAATGGAAAAGCTTCGTGAGATATAAGAGCCACAAAGGTCTTTATTAACCTATGCATTGAAGAAGTTGAGAAAGGGGAAAGAAAAGGAACTAGCTTGACCAAGCAGGCTTGGTCAAGTCTTGAGGACAACTTCACCGCAAAGACTGGGAGAGCCTATACAAAAATCCAATTAAAGAACAAATTTGACTCTCTGCGAAAGGAGTGGCAGTTATGGGATAGGTTGCTCCATGAGACAAGTTTGGGGTGGGATGCCGAAAGGAATACTGTTAGTGCCCCTGATGATTGGTGGGAGAGGAAAATAGTGGTAATCATTTAACTTCATTTGAGCTTGCAATTTCTCTGATGTTAACATTTTGATAATAAATAATATTTTTGGTGTTGAATGCGCAGGAAGTTCCAGGCTACGAGAAATTTAGAGAAAGAGGGCTTCAATTTTGCACTGAATTGACTCAACTCTTTGGGTCTGTCACTGCAACTGGACCACAGTCATGGGCACCTTCTTCCATGACGCTTCCAAGCGAAGGAGTTCCCGAAAATGATATGGAAGAAGGGTCTGGAGATAGTGATGAAATATTGGGGGCACCAACTAGCATAAGCGGGGAGTTTAATTCGGTCACATTCAATGACAATAGAGGAGGAAGTGGAGGCAACACTGGGATGAGACAGGAAAACATTCGTGGGGGTAGAAGCATAGGTGGCAATCGACCTAGTAGCTCATTAGGGGTTAGAAAAAAGGGTGAATCCATGAAGAAGAAGAACACTGCCACTATGAAAATAGAGGATGCATTAAGCAAGATAGCTCAAGCAAATGAAAATGATTCTCAGCGTGAACATGAAGAGATTTCAGAAGCACGTGCTAGGAAGGTAGAAGAAGAAGAATGTGCTTATGAGACGTCAATTGCAGGAGTCATAGAGCACCTTAACCAAGTTGATAAAGTTGTTGATGATCCTGATTTGTTTGGCCGATGCACAACACTCCTTATGGACAAGCCAGCTACAAGGGAGATGTATGTGGCTCTGAAGAACAAGAGGGAAAGACTCCTGATCTTCTTGAAGCACGCAACTAAATATTGAGACTTCATTTGTGTTGCTTATCATAGTATTTGACTACTTTTTGTGTTACTCAGGAGATGACTGTGATAATTTGCATATATTTTTGGGAATGATGTAACCAGCACTATTGTATTATGTGACTGCTAAACTTCTTTAGGAATCAGACAACTTATTTCCTTGTTAAATGTTAGTAGTAATTTCATATGAGGATTTCTGAATTTTATATCTATGTGCATAGGACAAGATAAAAATGGCTGATGAAATTAAAATTGCAGAAAAGTATCATAAACGACGGACAAAAACGGATTAATCAAGTTGCAGTAGCAGTTGGTGGATATGCTTCTCTTCATTTGTGTAAAGAGCCCCAGCATACAAGTATTTATACAGCAGGGCATGGGTAAGGGACATTTTACAAGGCCATTCCACTCGTTGTTATAACATGTTTAGAGGATGGAAAGAGAAGTGTTTCCAGTCTTTGCACAGAATTGCAGCAACACGGTCTTAAGGAAACTAGAAATGTTGGGATACATGAAATGGTTGCAATGTTTTTAAATACAGTTGGCCATGCGCTTAGTAGTAGAATGTAGCAAGAAAGATTTCAGCATTCAGGGGAGACAATTAGTAGACATTTCCATAATGTCTTACTGGCATGCTGTAGGCTTGCTATGTCCAATATCAAACCAAAAGATCCAACATTTCAGCATTTGCATTCAAAAATACAGCCCAGTGGTCGATACTGGCCCTTTTTCAAATATGCTATTGGAGCAATTAATGAAACACATATTTCATGCATTGTTAATGCAACTGAGCAAACAAAATTTGTTAACCGAAAAGGAAGAGTGACGCAAAATGTAATGGCGATTTGCGATTAGGACATGTGCTTCACTTTTGTATTAGCCGGATGGGAAGGTAGTGCGTATGATGCTCATATATTTGACCACGCTCTCACAACTCCTTCCATGAACTTTCCCCATCCGACTCAAGGTATATTTTAAATTGCTACAATTTATTTATGCGATACTGTTAGAAAACAAAGTTTATTAACACCAATCATATATTTCATGTAAGCAAATATTATTTGGTGGATGCTGGCTATCCGACACCCGTGGGATACCTTGGTCCCTACAGACGTGAATGCTATCATCTCCCTGATTTTTGAAGGTCATCTCTGCACTTGAAAATGACAATGAGGCGTTTAATTATTTGCACTCAAGTCTACGAAGCACTATTGAAAGAACTTTTGGAGTTTGGAAGAGTAAGTTTGCAATTTTAGGAAACATGCCGAGCTATGACTTTCCAACACAGGTTCAAATTGTTTGTGCAACAATGGCCATACATAACTTCATTAGATCAACATCTATTTCTGATCCTGGTTTCATTCAGTTTGAACAAGAAGGTTCTTATGGAGAAGAAAATAATGATGATGATGAAGTTGGTTCTTCACATATACCTTCATCAATAGAATCTTCATCTCACATGACTCGACTTCATGACTCCATAAGAGATCAAATTGTTCACTATATACGAGAATAGTCATGTCTTTTTATTTCCTTTTTTCTTTTCAGATAATGTAATGTGTTGTTAAAAAAAAAAGTACTTGGACAAATATATTCGTTGCAACCTCTATTATTAAGACAATTGATATGAAATTTTTTGTGTGGTTCTTTAATTTTGTGAGAAAAAAAATTATGGGATTTTTTCATCTTTAAAATCTTTAAGAAATGATCATATTTTTTGTTGGCGAAATAAATTATTTTACAAAAAAAATATTTAATTACTTTATTAATATATATATACGTATTAATTTTAATTATTTTATTAATATATATACATATTTAATTATTTTATTAAATTATTTTACAAAAAACATATTTATTTATTTTATTAATTTATATACGTATTAAATTTTTTTATTAATATTATTTATTTACTTCAAATAAACATATATTATGAAATATATCTTATATATAATTATCATTTAAACTTATGTTTTTTTTTGTAATTTCTACATGTAAAAAGCACTTCTGACAAAATCTATCCAAACACTCTCACTTTATCAGAATTACTTTTTCAGAAAATCTATTCTCTCCAGAATCAATTCTCCAGAAGCTATTCTTCAAACCATGGTTTGGCTTCATCCAAACACCCCCTAATATTGTAGTTGGTAAAAATCGCCTTTTTTATATCATATCTTTAGGGTTTTCAATGGCTATAATCTTGTTTCTTATGACTAGCTCTTATTAAAAAAAAACTATAAATACCATCACATTTAGGTTAGTTGATACAATAATTAAGTGTGAAATCTTAGCATTCATTGTTACATTCACTAATATTATTTAAAACTCTTTATAGGGTGTGTTTGGATGAAACCAAACCATGATTTGGAGAATAGCTTTTTGAAAAATAGATTCTGGGAAGAATAGATTCTATGAAGAATAGATTTTGTAAAAAAGTGATTCTGAGAAATAAGAGTGTTTGGATAGTTATTATCAGAAGTACTTTTTATATATACAAATTATTAAAAAACATAATTTATATGATAATTATATAAAAGATAAATTTTATGATATATTTTAATTTGAAGGAATAAAATTGTTAATCTATATTTTTTACCAACATAATTAATAATACATAAGATAATGTAATTAATAAATAATTAATATGTGTATATATGTTTATAAGATGTAAGGTTAAATATGTTTATAAAAAAATAATTGAGAAATGTTAAAGTTATATTATTGTTGATATCTACTCTAACAGACACAATCATCTCTCCAATTTGAGCCAGAAGCATAATGAATTCATTTCTCTTGAAACCATGGTTTTTGATTCCAAAATCATGGTTTTGGTCCAAAACATGGTTTCAAATTATTAACCCAAAATTGATGCTGTTTGGGTGACATCTCACCAAAACCATGGTTTTGCCTCCCAAACCATGGTTTTGAGGGTCACCCAACAGGCCCTACTCTGTTTGTACTTCAAAGTAGGCTAGCCGCAATGCACCCCTACTTGCATGTTGTGTGATTTGTTCCACATTAATCGAACTGAAGTTTGCATAGGGGAGACTAGAGGGGGTGTTTGGGAAACCCCAAACCATGGTTTCAGAAGCACTTTTCCGCAAACGAGGTAATCTCCTCCACATATTTACTTCGTAATCCGTAAAGCACTTCTGAAACCATGGTTTGGTTTCTATCCAAACACCCCCAGATCTGTGAACTTGCTTACAGGCAAAGTTAAGGTTGGCTAAAATTGAATTTGGACAAACAGAGATTAGACAAAACTAATGTTGGTCTTTTCCAACCATGATTTTGGGCTCTGACGTGATTCGGCAAAAAAGCTGTGTTTTCTGGTTTTCCAGTTCCCAACCGTGGTTTTGAAACTTGTGCCGTTTGGTTTGATAGCCACTTTCAGCAAGATGTGGTTTTAATCTGGGATCTAACAATATATAATTAAATAAAACAAACTCAAAAGTCCAAAATTCATCCAGGACTAAATAAGAAGAATAATATATGGAGAGAATTATATATAAGTTATATTGCTGCCAAATTAAATTCTATTCATAAAAGCACTAGTAGCATTATCCTTCTCTACATGCTGAGAAACTAATTAGTTCTGCTGAGTTATTATTGCTCGGCTGTATTTGAATTAATATGATATTTAAAAGAAGAATTATTCGAATTTCAGGCATTAAAAAGTACATTTTGTTTGGCCAAGAAAAAAAAAATGTATGTTGAAACTAGCTACCAACTCTATAGAAAAGCTTTGCATTTGCACATATGAATGACATTATGACAATGTCAACCTCAGTCTAATGCCGTCTGTACAATTTTGACCTATAATAAATAATTTAGTATTAAAAAAAAAAGAAAGAATGTATAATTTAGTATTCATTTATTAAGAGAGATAAGTTATAACGCAAAGACAAACTTTAAAATACAAATATGGTTGAAAATCTAGAATAATATATTCCATTTTTCGAGTGACTTTTGTTTTTGGTCAGCTTAAAAAGAAAACCCCCTCCATCCTTTTCAACTATTGTAAAACGCAATATGTAATCCATTATTTTTTAAACATAGCAGGTTAATTGGCTGAACTATCAGGACATTGTAGGATTCTTCTTATTGGACAATTAAGAAGAAATGTCAAAAAGTTACAAACATTTTATAAAAATGAAGAGTATGAATTGCTTGGCCATCTACAGAATCAAGAGACCAATGAGATCATTTGACTTGAATAGTATTTAATTAATTTCCTTAATACAACTTATGCTTCAATCCTCTATTTAAAACATAGCACAACCAAAGAAAACCCCCTCCATCCTTTTCAACTATTGTAAAACGCAATATGTAATCCATTATTTTTAAAACATAGCAGGTTAATTGGCTGAACTATCAGGACATTGTAGGATTCCTTCTTATTGGACAATTAAGAAGAAATGTCAAAAAGTTACAAACATTTTATAAAAATGAAGAGTATGAATTGCTTGGCCATCTACAGAATCAAGAGACCAATGAGATCATTTGACTTGAATAGTATTTAATAATTTCTTAATACAACTTATGCTTCAATCCTCTATTTAAAACATAGCACAACATTTGTGAATGAACAATATGTGCTTCATTTCTGAATGATCTCTTCCTTTTTACCACAGCCATGAAGCCATCTTCTTTTTCTTCCTCTCCTCCTCCACTTTTCTTCTCTCTGCTACTCTCATTTGCAGCTACCTACTTCACATTTTCTTCTGGTAAAGTGATTCTCATCGATGGCTTGAAAAACTACCATGAAATCAAACTCCCCAACGTTACAGGCCCTGAAAGCTTATCCTTTGACTGTAATGGCGAGGGGCCATATGCTGGCGTATCAGACGGCAGAATTCTCAAATGGGAAGGAACTCACAAAGGATGGTTCGAATTTGCCATCACCTCACCACACAGGCAAGATCTCAAATTTACATGTATATTAAACTATTCATGAATCTTAAGTTAAAAATAATCTGTAATATTGACATAACTATATATTACACTTAGAAATCTATATTGGATTTAGAATCCTATAGAACATGTCCCTATGAGTTTAGTTTGGAATCTCATAGCTCCTTCTGTCTACCTAACTTCTGTGATGTTTACTGTCTGAACCGCTGAAGAACTACACTCAGTGTATATTGAATTTCCTTGGTTTTACTGAATATTATGTGTTTCCAAATGTTTGATTATATTATAGGGACAGGAAACTATGTGATGGATCAACAGATCCAAACAAGGAACCTACTTGTGGAAGGCCACTGGGACTCAAATTTGACCGAAAAACATGCAATCTTTACATAGCAGATGCATACTTTGGCCTCTTAATGGTTGAAACTAATGGTGGTGTGGCCAAGCAACTGGCCATTTCTGCAGATGAAGTTGCTGTTCCCTTCAAATTCTTGAATGGCTTAGATGTTGATGAGCAAACAGGTGTGGTTTATTTCTCAGATAGCAGCACTGTTTATCAAAGAAGGTAATTTTATTCCTCTTCCTGGCTACTTTGAAATTTCTAGGCATAATATACATCTCAGTCTAACTATAATTGGGCTTGTATGGTTGTCACTTACATAACTAATGTTTATGATCCTATGGTTATGGAAGAGGGAGGGGAAATGTGTGGTGTGGATGAGGGGTAGCGAGGGAAAAATGGATAGTTAAAAGTTTAACTCCTCTCTAAAATTTCAAAAAGCAAAAGCAAGCCACGGTCTCTTTTAGAGAAGTGACTTTCAAATCTACCATTTATATTTGGCAAAAGAATTTCTAAACAGTCTTTAAAAAGTTTTCGTTTATGTAAAAGGGAAGGGAGAATGATATCCCTAAAAGGAGATAAGACGGGAAGATTGCTAAAATATGATCCAAATACTAAGAAAGTAGAGATCTTGCTGCAAGGCTTGGAATTTGCAAATGGTGTGGCTTTGAACAAGGATGGCTCATTCCTTCTGGTAGCAGAAACAGATTCAGGCAAGATTTATAAATTTTGGCTCAAAGGCTCAAAGACTTACACTTCAGAACTGTATGCAAAACTTGAAAGGCCACCAGATAATATCAAAAGAAACAAGAATGGAGATTTCTGGGTGGCACTATATAGTAATAGAACTACATCAGTTCAAAATGCAAATGAAGCTCAGAAATTAGGGAAAGATCCAGTGGGAGTGAAGTTAGATATGAAGAGAAACATTTTGGAGATTTTGGATGGAAGAGAAGGTCCAGAGCTTGAGTTTGTCAGTGAAGTGCAAGAACATCATGGGAGGCTATGGATTGGGTCTTCTGTCAATTCCTATGTAGCTGTAATTAAAGTATCATTACTTTAAATCAGCAATATTCTTAGTCAAATGATTGTACGGCGCTACTAAATGATGCAAAACTATTATTTTTTATATGATTTTTTTTTTCAAGAAATAATCTGTGCCAAATTAAACCATGTCTCTTTTTTTTTTTTTTGGTTCTGATGTCCCTTTTTATGAAACTTTCTTTCTCCACCTCATCTCTCAATTTCAATTATCCTGCTCTGTTGGTACTTTACAAAGTTGGACAGCTTCACTTTTCCCCCACTTACGTGCATAAAACTTTCAACGATGGGGTTATCCTGGTATGGAACAACCAGCGAAAACAAACCGTCTTAAATAGTAATTGGCAAAGTTTCTACTGGCATATTCAAATCTTTTTCTAATCCCACTCTTATATTTGTCTAAACCATGACAGCTATGTTTAATACTTTAACTGGGAAATGAACATCATCCCTCTTGATGCAATCATAAACAAAGAAAAAGAAAATGAACATAAAACAAGGAACTCTCTAAAAATGATATTTTAACACTTTATTCCAGCACAATCAAGCCGGTAGAAGAAGAATACGGGAAACGTTGGATTGCTCTTACATATATATAAGTAATACAATAATATCAAAAAATAATAGAAATAAATGTGCTTGTATTCATATAGCTCTTGGAGGCTTTTCCAATAATGCGGAGAGGTAAACCTCATCCTTTGACTTCGGAGATATAGCCCACTTGTGCTTCTTGTATCTCAATTGCAGAAACATGTAGACATAATCATCCAAATCCTTTTTGTTACAAAAGAACCTATCTATCCATAACAGGCCTCCAGGTCTAAGGATCCTGTCCCAGTCATATAGGATAAAATCCAAGAGCAAAAGGTCAATCCAACCATCAAGAAATCCACCAGTGTGAATCAAGTCCATAGTATTATCAAATAATGGAAGCCTCTGGTTCAAAGTAACATAAAGAGGAACCAAACCCCTTAGAGCTATCATCTCACTGAAAGGTGCCCCTAAGTTTAGGGCAGTTGTGACAATAGTCACATTATGCTCCCTCATTCTCGCAGCAAAAGTCCCAGTTCCTATCCCAAAATCTAGACCTATCCTTATCTCCCCAGGCCTAATTCTCAGAACATCTGTTATCAGAAAATCTGCTAAAACTGAACTATTTGTGACCCATTTCAGCTTTTCCCTTTCCATCTCAAAACACCCAACACATTTGGAATATCCCCTTTTGGGGTTTTTGCTTGATAAGCACTGAAAGTTTCTGCACTGATAATTCCCCCACCTTACATTCCTGTCATCTGGTATCTTCCAAAGTGACTCATTTATAGGATAGGGCTTTTGGTATACCTTAGAAGCTCTTGTTAAACATCTTCTTCTAGGCAAAGGGTCACACCCGTTGAGCATAAGTTTCTGAGCTAAGTTCCAATCATCATCACAATAGGACCCAATGTCATAGTCCATGTACTGTTCTAGATCCTTCTTATGTAGGACACATGCATGCCCTATTGTGTTATACACCCTCTCTGAACCATACACATTGATCTTCACTTCTCTGTTCTCCTTTGGGGTAATGTACTTCCTGATCTCCTCTGTGATGAAGAAATTGATCAAAGGGTCTTCTTTTATTGCGGAGTCATTTCTGATTCCTTCAGCCTTTGGAAGCCTAATCTGTCTGAGAGCAACATTGGAAGCACGAAGGGGTTTGAGTATTTCTTCCTCCAAGTATTTCTTGTCCAATATGGCCTTGTCTTTCTCCATTTCTTGTGATTTTGTCTCAAGCTTAGCTTGTAAAGTTTCCAAATTTTCCAGCACTTCTTCAACTCTGTCAGATAGTGATTTGGTGTCAAAACCTTCAAAAACCTCCCTGGAATTGGAGAAATGGTGGCATAGATCTGAATTCTTCAAGAAAAAACCTGCATAATAGAATCTGATAAGACTTAAAATGCTTACTAATATAACCATGCCTCCCAGAATTATCTGCATAAAACCCATTACTCTGGTTAGTTTGCATCTGGGAAGGCATGACCTCCCCATGGGAATCTCCAAGGAGTTTGTTTGGGGAGAAGGAAAATCTGGGAAGAATGAAGAATAAGAAGGAAAATCAAATCAAAGAAGAAAAGTGGCAAATGAAAATAATGATTGTTTGAGGCTTTTTGTCTATGCTAATGGCAGCTAGGTGCTAAGTAACAGATAGAGAGTTGAAGACATGAAGCTCATTGCCTCATTCCTAAGCCAAAGTCAATCCCTGATAAATAAATTGACTGCAACCGGCTTTCTTCAGCTTGCTTCTTTAGCCAAAAAAGTTAATGATTCTATATTTATAAAAAGAAAAATTCCAACTTTGATTTGAGACTACGATTTCTCCAGCATTACACAGAATGTATCTGGAGCAAGCCAAATACAAAAAAGCATGAAGTTATTTAAATATTTTAAAGATATCTAATCAATTAAATTGGAAAAAAAAAAAAAAAACAGAACATGACTAAGATATTTTATCATACTTGTGTCTATCTTCAGGTGATCAGGTCATTCATATCAAATTTAGCATGTTGGATGTTTTTGTTCACTTAAATTACAGTACCTTCGGCAAATTGTGGTCACCTTTTTTATTTTACTAATCCCTTTTGGAGGCAGGGAAAATCACTCTCTTTCTTTCAAAATAAAAAATAATGTTTTTTTATTAAAAAAAATATTAACATTTAAACCATAAGTGAACAGATCAATATGAACATTACTTATCCATGCTGAAAATAAGAACAAGATTAACTTTTGAAAGAGATTTACTTCTAATAACATAAAATGAGGTTTATAAATAAACTTTAGAATTCTATATAGTGAAAAGTTGACCTTTTTTTCAAAAAAAAATTGCAGAATCCTAATCCTATCTTTCTTGAATTTGGTATAGTTCTTGTGAGAAGCTTCATCGCGCTTCATCGCCTTCTTTGATGATATATCTTTTTCTCATGACAGTGAACTTAATAATATATCAAACGAAGCATAAAAAGGTGAATTGAACTAAAAAAACAAAATACTAAATTATTATAAATTATAGGCCAAAAGTCAAACTTAGCACATGATTTTTCCACGTCTGGAAGGAAACTCTGTGCAAGGAAAATGCTAGAAAATATTTGAGATCCAGTTCTAGTGGAGGAAAAATTCTTAATTTGCAAGCAATACCACATGAAATTTGTAATATTTTACAACTTGCAATTAATTACATATATTGCTCATTAAGGTAGTGCATGCACGAATCCAAAATCAATCAATAATAATATTAATGAATTTTACTTAAATAATTGTTTTCTTCATTCCAACAACAATGTCTAGTATAGAAAAATTTAGAAAATTAATAAATATTCTAAAAGAACTAATGGGAAAAAAATTACCCACAGTCCCGCGGAAGAACATTAATTGCATACAAGTTTATTGAATTTCTTGTCATGTTAACAGGTCCCAAGGGATTTGATATTTACAAATTTGTCTTCTAAATGACTAACTCGATTCATACATGCGAAAATTTTACTTCTTAAATTATTAAACTTGACTTGTCAATTACGCAACTCAACATGTAAATGTTAAATTCCTTGAGACCTGTTAGTACTAAATAAAATTTTAAAAAATTATTCATATTTATTTTTTCCTCACTGGACGCTTATGATCTGTCCAAAACCAAGTTACCAAAACTTGAATAAAAATCTGAACTCCTAATATTAGTGCACAGGAAAAGAATTTGATCGTGGGGACCCAACCTAAGAAGGGTTTTTTTGTCCCTTCTAGACATGGATATTGTCTTATCAAAAGTATTTATATTTGAAGGGCACTTCACTCAGCAGGAATTTGCCGTGTTGTGATCCACCAAACTTTCTGCTAAATTTAACTGCTTTTAATAAAAAGTTTTGTTTGTTTATATACCAAAGAGGGCTGAGCCCAAAATAAGGAAAAATTAACTATTGGGGGAAACTAATCTCATACTCTCTCGTAACAAACGAGTCCAAAGATGCATCGGATCATCTTCAAAAGTTGCGGACTTTGACAATCCAACCTTAGCGCTGTAATAGAAAATTAGAATCAATAGATGTCACAAAAGCAGAGGTCGAAGTGCAGCCCAAACCCTTCTGGGCTTTTTTTTTTAAAAAAAATAAAATATGTTCAAATAAGTGTTTGGATGAAATCAAAACCATAGTTTTAAAAGTGTTTTTACGATATACGAAGTAAAAATATAAAAGAGTTTATCTCGATTTGTGAAAAAATATTTTTGAAACACTTTTTATGGTGCCCAAACAACCCCTACGGAAGTGTTTGGAACACCCCAGAAGCACTTTTCCACCAATTAAGATAATTTTCTCTACATATTTATTTTGTATACTATAAAAACATTTTTAAAACCTTGATTTTGTTTCTATCTATACACCCGCTGAATAAAAAACCAAAGGCACTTGGGCTTGGGGCATAAATGGTCTCTGTAGTCTTTTCATACACTGTCCTATTCCTTTTTTTTTTTCCTTCCTCCTCGTCAACTCTTTTCATTGATTTCATGTTTATGATAAATTTAAATTGTCATATCTAATTAAAAGTAATTGGGAATTATATTACAACACATACCTATTAGTACATACAATGAGAACTCGTGACCTTTTCATCATGTGAAAGGGTTTTTGTTGCCAGGGGTGACTAGATTACTAATATTTTATTACTACCTCCGGTCCTTATTATAAGACTCCGTTTGACTTTTTGTTTGGTCCTAATTATAAGACCCCAATCCATTTTGTCTCTCATATTTATGCATTTTTTTTCAAGATAATCCTTCTAATAATGATAGTTCTAGTCAATATACTTAATTAGCAAGGATATTTTAGGAATGACAACACTTATTTATTACAAATAACTAACTTAACTTACTTCCTTAATCTCCTCAAATAAGTCAACTGGGTCTTATAATTAGGATCGGAGGTAGTATTATAACTTGCTCGCAACTTATGGCTTCCGGGTGTATATTTAGGAGAATTATTTAATAATAACGTTGTTCAGTCCAAAAATTCATTTGGGGACGGACAAGTAGAACGAACTCCTTTTTTTTTTTGGGGGGGGGGGGGGGCCTGAAGACAAGTAGAAAGAACTTACTGGTTGCCGTGAATGTGAAGGTGAAATGACGCAATACGGGAAAACTGGTCAATGTCTTGGCCTCTAAGCAGGAAGAATAGGAAGCTTCCAATTGCTATTGGACAAATCAACTTCACAGATAACACCGCGTTACCCGTCCCCACAGCCATCCAAGGCCGTGTGTCCTTATGAATTTATCTACGTGTCAGTATCAAGCTAATAACATGGCACCAATTATTAAATAAGTGATTGGCGACAAAATGTCCTAATAACAATGTCATCTGTTGTTTAGATGAAATCTTAAACTTAAATATGATGTTGACATGTTTGTGTGCGTAAGTATATATAAATCGGTGAAGACAACATTAGTTTATGAGTTAGTGGTGTTGTTTAAAAAATAAAACCAGAGTTAGTGGTAATTTAATTTAATTAATGTATATAAAAATTTTTATATATGATCTTGAAATAATAATATTTAAATAAAAAGATATTAATTTATAAGTAAATGAAATATTCATGTATAAATTATAAGTAATTTTATAGATGGTAATTTGGCGGGTTATTAATCTTTTTAACAAGAAAATGACATGGTTTTCAGATTAACCAATAAAAAAGTATATAAAATCTAACCCAATAAACACTGTCAGAACTTTTAGCTCTACTGATTTAAAAGATTAATTTAATAGTTCATTGGTATGATTATTGATTGATAACTATTGGGTTTTTTTTGGCATAAATACATAGTCTTTCTAATTCATTTTGGTCATGAGACAAATTTTTGTCGGTCAGGATCGTTAAGATTAAAATCTTCTCAATAAGTACGTTTCACATAATTTGAATATGTATTCTCCTTCTTAAAGAGATGAGATTGCTCATCATATCAACCATCAATTTTGCTTGTGGACCATTATTAGGTTTTAATTCCATAGTTGAAATAACACATCAGATAGGTCATTGTCTCATAAAAGCTCTCACAAAATTGTGTGTCATCAGCACTTTCATTATCTAACCCTATTTCCATCCGCATCCCACAACCATCAAAACGCTAGGTCTGTAAACACCTAGGTACTCTTCTGTGAAGTAGCAGGGTACCAATTTCGTCTATAATTGGAGCTAAAAAAATTGATATGGTTTTTATTTTTATTTTTTTTCAAAGAAACATATAAAAGTTAAATGTTAAATTACATATAACTTTCACAAGTTTTGATTAATGTACAAATGACCCTCTTGATCTTAGAATTAATTTAAGAAAACATCTAAATTTTATTTGTTCAAATATGACTATAAAGTTGAATATTATATATCATTGATAATGGCAATAGTGGTGCCACCCGACATGTGTGGATGGGGTTCTAGGCCCGAATCTGATGTTAACATATTTGTGTGCATGAATGTATTTA
Organism: Neltuma alba; assembly: GCF_004799145.2. NCBI lineage: Eukaryota > Viridiplantae > Streptophyta > Magnoliopsida > Fabales > Fabaceae > Neltuma > Neltuma alba. The sequence continues at coordinate 204,747 of NW_021635563.1, read as the reverse complement.
ATTGTATAAAATAAAATAAAAAGAATATCATATATGGTATTAGGAAAAAAAATAAGAAAAATCATGAATAATGTGATATGCTTTTTCAGATTCCATACAATAATACATCATACATGGTTGCTAGAATCTGGGTTATAAAATTTCTGGCCAGTATAAAAAGTTATGAACAAGTTACCAAGGGAATATGTAGATGGAATATGCGTAAAATATGTAGTACACCATTTCCAAAAGATTATTCTGTCTGTCTTTACCTTTTTTTTAATTTATTGGAATTCTATCTGTCTTTATTACTTTTTATTGGCACTTTCTTAATTGGTTTCTTTCTTCTTCCTTCCTAAGCTCTTTAAAATACTAGATTCTTAAATACTTTTTCAAATGTATTGTCAGAAAATATTTTAGAACACTAAATACATATGAGAAAATATTTCAGGATATGATAAAATATTTTAAAATATTGAATATGTGTAAAAAAAAAATTTAAGAGTATTAGATAAACTTTAACTAAAAATAATTTTAATACATATATTTTTTTGTAATAAAAAAAAAGGTCCATCGTGCTCAGCACTCAAAACGTCCACGTTTTGAATGTTGAGCACTCCGTACTCATCAAGATAATGAGCACGGAATGCGGATCCCACATTAGATAGGTCATTGTCTTATAAAAGCTCTCATAAATTGTGGGTATCATCAGCAATTTCATTGTCTCACTCTATTCCCATTCACATCCCACAGCTATCAAAAGGGTTGGTCCGTAAACGCCTAGGGACTCTTCTGTGAAGTAGCAGGGTACCAATTTCGTTATAATTTTAACTAAAAAAAATTGATATACTCCTCCGGTCCTTAATATAGGACCCAATTCTTGAGTTAGTTTTGGTCCTAAATATAAGACCCGTTTCTCATATTTATCAATTTTCTCTAAATTATCCCTATGGATACTTCCTCAACCATAATTAAGTAGAAAAGGGAGAGGGGGTATTAAGAAAGATGATTATGGTATTTTAGGAAAAATGTGTCACTTTTTTTATAATTAACTAACTTACCTAACTTCCTTAATCTAATCAAATTAGTTAAATGGGTCTTATATTAAGGACCAGAGGAGTAGTTTTTATTTTTTTTCAAAGAAACATATAAAAATTAAATGTTAAATTACATACAACCTTCACAAATTTTGATTAATGTACAAATGAACCTCTTGCTCTTAGAATTAATTTAAGAAAACATCTAAATTTTATTTGTTCAAATATGACTATGTTGAATATTACATATCATTGGCAATGGTAATGGCGGCGTCACCCAACATGTGTGGATGGGGTTCTAGGCTCGAATCTGGTGTTAACATATTTGTGTGCATGAATGTATTTAATTGTGTAAAATAAAATAAAAAGAATATCATATATGGTATTAGGAAAAAAAATAAGAAAAATCATGAATAATGTGATATGCTTTTTCAGATTCCATACAATAATACATCATACATGGTTGCTAGAATCTGGGTTATAAAATTTCTGGCCAGTATAAAAAGTTATGAACAAGTTACCAAGGGAACATGTAGATGGAATATGCGTAAAATATGTAGTACACCATTTCCAAAAGATTATTCTGTCTGTCTTTACCTTTTTTTTAATTTATTGGAATTCTATCTGTCTTTATTACTTTTTATTGGCACTTTCTTAATTGGTTTCTTTCTTCTTCCTTCCTAAGCTCTTGCAAAAGGAACTTGGATCACTTTCGGAGCCACTTTAAGTTCTCTCTTTTTTTTTTTGGGTCACTTTTTTTATTTGCCTTAATTAATCTGGATTTTATTTTAATTTAATGATCCATAGTGAGAGGAAAGCTGCACAATGAAAGTGCTAATCGAATCCAAACACAACTTTAACAACTTTTCTTGATTAAAAGAAAACTATATTCCGAGAACATGACAAAATAATGCCTTTGTTATCAATCTTCCCATCCCAAATTAAAAATAAATTATATGAATGTGCTATGTTAAATGGCAATCTATACTAACTCTTGTAGATCATACGAAGAATGTTGGGAGATCAGATCCCAAAATAATATTTATAAGAAATGAGTGTTATTGGATCCTCTTTCTCACTTAATGTAATAATTTCACTTGCTTTATTTCTTATATTTATTTTTTAAAATTAATTTATTTAACTTGTAAATTGATATGTAATATAATATTATATGAGTATTTTAAGAAAATTATATTATAATTATTATAATGAAATAATTTATTTAATTTACTTGAATTAATTTACGTGGCCCTGCATCAATAATGGGAAGAATGTCAATTAGGCTTCTCGGTCAGTGATGCCCCCCAAACCCAAGTTGGATTCAGACTACATAAAAAAAAAAAAACCTTTTACAAAGGAATTCTCCCTGGTAAAAAAAGTTAAAAAAAAGAGTTATCAGTACTTAAAATTTGTTTGGCTTTTATATACCTTGAAATTTTTATTTCATAACATTTTTACTATAAACTGATATCCGCTGTTAAATTTGACCATTAAAAACACTGATCAAACTATATAATTTAACAGTACATAATGGTTAGAATATTTTTGTTATGAATATAAATTTTAGACATATAAGAGCTAAAAAAACTTGCTTTTATAGATATTTTAAAGATATTTAAGCACATTATTCCTTTTTAAAAAGTATTTATGCACAAATCGAAACAAAACTCCTTTAATATATTTATTTGATACTCTTCTAGACTTTAATACAAGATCTATTTAACTAATTTGAATAAATTAAGAAAATTAGTTAAGTTAGTTAATTATAAAAAATATGACATGTTTTTCCTAAAACACTATAATCATCTTTCTTAATATCCTCTTTCCCTCTTCTACTTAATTATATCTGAGAGAGTATCTATAGGGATAATTTGAAAAAAATTAATAAATATAATAAATAAATATTTTATTTAGGATCAAAATTAACTCAATAATTAGGTCTTGTATTAAAAACTGGATGAGTATATCATAAAATTACTTTTGAAATCATAATTAATTTTCACCCAAACATTGCATTCTCTTCTTGAGTCGGCCTCTTCTCTCAGCGCACCCTCGCATAGAATAATTGCCTCTTAGATATCGGAAAAAAATTATAAAATAAATTTTCAATTGAATTTTTTTAAACACATTAAAACTGAGCCACTGACAAATTGAGACAAGGAAACTATACACATATTTAGAACAATTTATAAGCTACTTTTTAATAATAATTTACAGAATAGAAGATAAGTATGTAAAAAAATTTTTATCTTAATTTACATAAAATTTGTTTATAAAAATATTTTTACTGTTCTGTCAAACGGGCCTATGAAGGTAAACGAGCCTGCCAGCATTGATGCTTCTCTGTTAAAAAAGCGAAAGTCTTATGATTCGCACTTCGCAGGGGGAATTTCAAAATTTTATTGACAGATGAAGGTATATTATCATATCGTTAAGCGGATAAACACTATAATACCCACTCTTATGATAAGCATGAAAACCAGTTTTTTTCCCCCCATAAATGTAGATGATGAAAGCTAAATTATAATTTTAAAAATATTTTTATAAAATACAAAATAAATATGTAAAAAAATTTGTTTTGTTTTATTAAAAAAAAGTTCTTTTTAAAAGAACCTTTAGTTATTACCAAACACTTTAATGCCGCAATCCAAACTAGTTACGTCCACACATATTTATTAAGATATTTTTCGGAGCTTCCCCCCATATTAATATTAATGTTTGATCTTTTTTCCTTAAATTATGGAATCTTTCGTGTCAACTCGTTAACCTTTGTCTCGGTGTGAACAGTTTTTTAATACTCTTCCGATCCTAAATGTAAGACCCTTATACTCTCTAGTATAAGGGTCTTATATTTAGGACCGGAGGAGTAATATTCTACCTCTTGTCCTTGGTATAAGAGCTCGTTTGATTTTTATTTTGGTTATAAATATAAGATCCCAATCCATTTTATCTCTCATATTTATCTATTTTTTCTTAAGGTAATCATTCTAATAATAGTAATTCTACTCAATACACTTAATTAATAAGGATATTTTTTAAAAAAATAATACATATTGATTATAAATAACTAATTTAATTTATTTCCTTAATCTACTCAAATTAGTTAACTATTTCTTATATTTAGAAGTAGAGATAGTATGTCATTGATCACCCTTACGACCTGCTAGATTCTTTAGTGTTGATATTTATGCATAAAACCATTAAATACAGAATATGAAAGTGATAAACAAAGGATAAAACCTAATCATATGATTTTTTTTTTTTGGCAAAAATAAAAGCCTAATGATCCCCAATGAGCCAACAGTGGGATTTATTTACACTTAATTAATTTAATATTATTTCTTTTTTTAAGCTAGAATAATAGAAAGTACTAATTTGGCTTTATTGTACTACATCCAGTGCTTAATAATATTAAATTATTTATCTAACTTAATAAATAGACTTCTTCAAGATTGCTTTTTTTTTTAACCAAAAAGTCAAGATTGCTTTCCATATCTTTGTTATTGTACTGATAAACAAATTATATAATAATGTCATAAAACATAGCAGAAATATTTTGATGATAAAATTACAGGTGTGTAATATTCACATAATTATTTTATTTAATTAAAAAAATTTAAAAATTAATTATTAAAAACAATTAATAAATTTTCTTTTTTACGTTGCATTTCTATTTCTATTTTGGTGAGACCATGAGAGCCTGTGCTTCAAGGGCGGGAGAGAAGAAAGTCTGATTCACCCTTTTCGTTTCCTCTCTATTGGAAGCTCCTTCCTCTGCAAAACTTCCCCACTCTCGTCATTTTCTCTAACCTCTACTTTCCTGCATCATTCAGATAGGTCAAGAACTTAACTCTTCATTGTCTTCGCTTCTTTCTTGTTTCGCTTGCTGGTTCTTCTCTATTTTTTCTTTGATCTGTTTCTTTACCATTTCCATGCATTCTTGGTTCAACATTAGATCCTTTTACGTTTGCTTTCGCACTTGACATCTTCCCTTTTTATTTGGAAGTTTCGCGTTCGATGCAAAATGCGTAAATTTTGCGTTTTTGTTTGTAACTTCACGATATGGTTGCAATATTTTGAATTTGTTCAAGTTGCTTTTTTGAGCATGGAAGTTTAATTTTGTTCTTCATTATGTTTACAGGTTATCATGCCAATTTCTGTATTGATTGTGTCAGATTGATGTTTGTTGGAAGTTCAGTAGTTTGTGCCGACGCTTGATTGGTCTTTGAAGAAAGCAATTCCCAGTGATTTACTCGAGGCCATGGGTTATATTGGGGCTCATGGTGTAGCAGCCCTGCATAGATACAAATACAGTGGTGTAGATCATTCCTATGTCGCCAAATATGTTCTCCAACCCTTTTGGACTCGTTTTGTTAAAATTTTTCCTCTATGGATGCCGTGAGTGCTTTCATTTTTTTGATCCTAGGTTCTTTCCATTTCATCGCTTAATCATATCACCATAATAGCATTCATTTACCAGTATATCATGAACATCATTGGGACTGATTAAGTTTTGACAAAGTGATAGTGTTTCGGCTTTTAGTGTTATCGGTGTCAATCTAAGGCATGCAGAGTGAAAATTATCCTCTGTATGACCCGATGTTTATTCAGTTTACATTATTCAGAATTTCGGTGTATATTGGAAAGACTGGTCTAATTGCGTTGCTTATGTTCTCAACTTCTCTTAGAAGTGGGTTTAGGCTTCAATTAGCTATCAATAACAGTTTAGAGATTTTACTGTATTCCCTGCTAAGAGCACTTGGAAAGATGCGATACGCTTGAAAGGGCTTCCCCTGTCCTTTGTGGCAGCAAGATCAAAGCAAATAATACCTCCATCACCTAGATATAAAATAAATGGCGACATTATGCCAAATTTGCAGTACATCATGACAATAATAGTTTAACACGTTGAGAATTCTGAACTTCCGGCTACAACTGCACACTTTCACTATTGAAGCTGGAGACAGTGTCATTTACCCTTTTGGCTATGATTTTTTTTTTTTTGGAGTACAAGTTTAGTTATTGTGTTCTGAATTGCACTAACTTCTTTACTTTTATCTTTCTACCATCTGTTGGCATCTTGGCATTCTGGAATCTTTTTGCAGTCCAAACATGGTATATATTTGCTCCCTCTTTGCTGTATGAGTGTTGAACTGTTACTTTAGTTATTATAAGCTTTATCCTTGGCACTGATGAAATTAATTTATTGATTGTAGATAACTCTAACAGGATTCATGTTCTTAATCCTGTCTGCTCTACTCGGCTATGTGAGTATGAGATGAGTTTGTTTAAGTGTCCTACTTTAGAAGTTGAAAGTCATATCATTGTCAATTGATATCATGTTTTTAACAATGAGTGAATTAGGTATGCATCTTCTCGTTCAAATTGCTGATGATTCCATGTTTCATTGATGTCTTCTTATGTAGAATCATATTCGGTAGATCTTGATTTTCTCTCAAGTCATGAACATGGTCGTGAAGGACAATATAGTTACTGTGTCAGTGGCTGCACTAAAACAATGACTGATTTGTGTTATTGTGATTTATTTATCTGAATGTAGATTTACTCACCTCATCTGGACTCACCTCCACCAAGATGGGTTCACTTAGCTCATGGAGTGCTTCTGTTTTTATACCAGGTCTGCTTAAAATCTCCAGATGCAGTTCATATGTTGCTTCCTTCTCCACTTCGTTACTTCAACCTTTATGTATTTTTTTGTTACCTCGATGGCTGTGAGCCTAATAAATTTTACGCAGCTATGTCCGTTTCCTACATATCATATTTTTTGTGCTGATCTTCTGCTCTTGATTGTCATGGGTGTAATTTTATTGCTGACTTGTAAAGAACATCAAAATTGGGGATTTAGTTTTGAAATTGTGAAATGCTCGTGGGATTAATGTTAAAAGAGTTTCAGCATCTTGGTAAGAGATGGTACAGAATCATGAGTCATTACAGAGGAACTAACGTATAAGAATTGTGGATTTACTAATAGTTCAAATATTAAAATGGTCCATGACTATTTGCATTAAACTGTTCATCACTTCTGGCCATAACAAGGTTCATTTCCTGCTAATTAAGCAAGCTTTGATGTTTTAGTAAAATTGGGTGATGCTGTTGTCAGTTTGTGTACGTAGGGTAGACTTACCATATGATGCCAAAATATCCATTCTTGTCCATAATCCATTCTTTTACTGATTTTCTTATTGATATATGCTAGACGTTTGATGCTGTTGATGGGAAGCAAGCTCGGCGAACTAGCTCTTCAAGTCCACTGGGTGAATTATTTGATCATGGTGATTTTCCTGTACCTTGTATTTCATGTTATTATATAGCTTGGTACTTAACAAATTGAAGGTGATATAAAAATTTCAACTATGTTGCAGGATGTGATGCACTTGCTTGCACGGTATGTTTTCTGATTTTAGGTTGTTACTTTTAACCTTAAAAAGCTGTAATGATCATCCGTTAAATGTGTTTCAGTTTGAATCACTGGCTTTTGGGAGCACTCTCATGTGTGGAAGAGATACTTTCTGGTGGTGGTTAATATCTGCAATTCCATTTTATGGTGCAACATGGGAACAGTTAAGTTTCTTATTAAATGTTGCGATCTGGTAGCTGTGCTTTTACATTATTTTTCCTATATATGTTAACTTTCATGTTGAAATTTTATGCTTTGCTGCTATGGAGCAGTACAATCTCTTTTTAATGGCCTTTCTGTCAGAGAAAAGTTGGTTCTACTTGAGTCTGCACGCATTGTTTTCTAAATGGTTATTAAAAAAATTACGTTTTTATTCATGTTTACCTTACTAATGCATCTCTCTTGCTGTAAAAGGCACACTAGTTGGATGATTATATAATACAACAATATAACACTTTTTTAAACTTTTTTTATAAGCTCACCATGATATTATTTTTATTATGGTGTTTTGGATGCAGCTATTTCACTAATTGCCTTATACTGCCAGTTGTTAATGGTCCCACGGAGGGTCTTATGATAATATACCTCCTCCACTTTTTTACCGCTGTTGTTGGTATGATCTTTCTCTGAGCTACTTGTTGCACTTGCAGAAGATCTAGTGCATTATCATTGTCATGATATCTTCTTAATGTTGACTGTTACCTCTGACTAATGACGATAATGTAAAAATTTACAGGTGCTCAATGGTGGGCTCAACAATTGGGAAAGTCCATACCCTTTTTAAGCTGGGTACCCTTTGTATGGGGTAAGTAACTTTATTTTATTTTGGGACTGACGTCTTTGAATGACTCTTCTATATCAGTTGCTAGCTGTGAGAAATTTTAGGATCCATTTCATGGAGAGATTTCCATGTGGTTTGGAGTTTGGAAGCCTTTGTGTTCATTTTACTACCTATTATAGGCACATCATTTTATACTTGTGATGAATTTTCTTCCTTTTATTTAGCTTGGTTCCACACTTCACTTTGCATGTGTATAGGAGAACTTCAAAGTGCTTGTCAGTTTAGGCTACTGTGCTCAGTGTTATATGGTCTTGGTTATGGAGGAACTAAAATAGGCATAAGAAGGAAATTCTCCTATGAAGTTTCAATTTTGCATTATTAGGTGCTCCTTTTTTCTTTTACATTATTTATAAAGCCAAAATCTCCCGAAAGTCACTACTCTGTTTTTTTTTTTTTTTTTTAATTTTTAATCTTAAACCTGAAATTCACTACTCTGTTCTGCCACAATGCCTTGTGTTAGGATCCCCACACCAAGGATCTCATAATTGAGGTATGGTTTATAAGTTCGAGGGGCTCAAGATTGAGCTCTTCCTTCAGGTTTATGATTATAACATTGGTGCTTTCAATGAGAGGTTGATGTTCACATAAAGGGCTACCAACAAAGGATTTTGACTTGCAAAAAGCCGAGTGAAGCGCATTTTATAAGTTCAAGGGGGCTCCTCCACCCAACAATCCAGTCTTTAGGATTGGATTCTCCCTTTTGGACTTGTTCTCGTAACATTAGCTGTTGGGGTAGGAAAATCAACCCACTTAAATATCCTATTGAGCGTCACATACTACTCACTGTGGGACTTAGAATCCAATACTAGCAATTCTCCATCACATTGACTCTTGAGTGCCAACTTTTTTTTTTTTTTGGGTGATACAAATGGGTCAAGCCCAACTAGAGAAAAACACTTAAGTAAATATCCTACGAGGCATGCAGAAGCCTTCTACATCTTCCTTCAAAATAATCAGGACTTCACACGGTGGCTCCTTGTAGACCACTTTTTCCATAGGTAGTTTCAGACTCAGTTGGGCTATTTTATCACCACACCTGTTTCCTTCGCGAAAAACATGCTTGAGAGTAATATTCCAATCCCTCTTCAGCAAATCGTCCAGTTTGATAGATATGTTAAAGCAACCATTGAATTTACACTTAAGTAGTCAAGTTCTATAAATTTACTTATACTTTTAGTTTCTTTAAGATAAATGAGAATCTGTCAATTTGTTGCTAGGAGGCAGAAGTCACACTATTATGTATACTGTGCAAATTGATAAATTGTCTTTTGGTTTTTATTTTTGGTGCTTGTTAAATATGCTTTGAAAAAAAATGTGTGCGTACAAGTTTTTCAAATTTTTAGCTTATGACTAATAACTTGGTTTTGACTGTTGTTATTGGGTTTCAGGAATTCCAACATGCAGGGCTGTCTTATATTTTGTGATAATTTTTGGTGTTATACCAACAGTCTCATTTAAGTATGTATTTCTTACTTTCATAATTTTGAAGTTCAAGCTATTTTTATGCATTTGCAAAAGTTCGCATATTCTCTTTTCTGAGTTCATATTGTTGCATTTTACTTGTACACCTCTATGTAGTCTCTTCTGGTTGACTGTTCTGTTTAGTACCATTAAGTTTTGTTTAGTTCGATCATAAATGTATAGTAGACTTAGCTGCAGAACAAGGGATAAAATTGAGACTATGTATGATTAATCTATCCACAATACCACTTATATGATGAGTGCCAATGATATGTTCTTGTTCATGCAGTATTCACAATGTTTATAAAATTGTTCGAGCTAAAAAACAAAGAATGCGGGTTGCGTTGGCAATGGTAATTACTGTTCTGAGAGGATGCTTGCCCTACATATATTGAATGTTTTGTTTATGTTTGTTTTTTTTGGTTTCTTTGCAGCTTTACCCATTTGTTTTACTAGTGGGAGGAGTTCTTTTGTGGTATAACCTGCACTCTTCCTTTCTTTCCTTGTCCCCATCTTTTTGTCACTATCCCCCTTTTTCCTGAAGAAATTCATGTTATTGTCTTCTATTCTGTTATATACACTAAGCTACTAAGGTGCATGTTTTGTGCAGGGATTATTTGTCACCATCTGATATCCTAGGGGACTACCCACATTTAGTTATAATAGGAGCAGGACTTGCTTTTGGGTTTCTTGTGGTAAGGGAACGGTGTTTTAAAATTTGAATTCTCGTATCTTTAAGGGTTTTGTCTTGATTTCTGTTTCGTGACATACCATGTGTCATTGCTTTCTGTAGTGATTATTTTCTATGTTTAATTGTCATTTAGTATCGCAAATATTACATGGTTGTTCTGTGGATGAATTGTTTTATAATGCAATAGAAGGCTGTCCAAATGAAATCGACCAGTGTGGTTTGAAACAAATCATGCAGCATAGGGATGATCACTCTACTGTTTGCTGGAGCATAGAACGAATGTGTATATTGCATCTGAAGAGAGACAGAGGGAAAAAAGATTATGAGCATAGATAGTTATGTGGGCCCTACATGTTCATATTCTTTTATGTCCCTTCTTCAAATGCATAGATGTATAAGGATAAAATTTTCCCATGGAGTGCTGCAAAAGCCACTTTCAACAAAAATTTGTGGCTGTGACGTGTGAACTTTTGTAGGTGATAATTGCACGGTCATGCTGATGCATATTGATTGACACAGTCAACAATTTTTGTAGAAGTTACTCTATCTGATGTTTGTAAAATCCCCAAGTGCTTTTAAGAAGCACCCTAGCATTTTCACAAACTTTACTCGCAGCAGTTTCACTGTAACTTCAAGCAGACGGTATATTCGTATATGAGCACTTCGAAGTAGTTTTTTATTGCACTTTGACTAACAGCAGTAGGAATGTTCTTTTTCCATGGTTTTCTTACAATACCGACATCAATACTTTTGAAATGCCATAAGCCCACAACATTTCTAAGGTAGTGTTGCAGGTTCTTAAAAACTTCTATGGATATGGAAGAACATCTAGAAAAAGTTTCCTACCTTTTGCGTTAGTTTCTTGTGAGATTGTACATCTCTCAGTTGTAGCTCCTCTCTGCTTGGTCTGATTCTTTATATTCTAGTGGTTAAAGAGGGCTTAACTTTGCAGGGAAGGATGATTTTGTCCCACTTGTGTGATGAACCCAAAGGCTTAAAGACTGGAATGTGCATGGTATCGAGTTCTTTTCTCTCCTCTTTTAATTGGAAATAAAACGTTTCTCCAGATTTAACATATTCCATTAGCAAAGTTTTGGTTGAAAAAATAATTGATCTGAGGATTTTGTGCACTGTTGTACAGTCATTGCTGTATCTTCCCTTGGCCATTGCTAATGCACTATCATCAAGGCTGAATGATGGGTATGTGGTTTTATTATAATGTTCGATTTTGTTGTTGATGGACGTGGTATTTAACTTTATATCTTCTTCTTTTTTCCAGGGTTCCTCTAATAAATGAGAAATTAGTTCTTCTTGGTTTTTGTGCATATTCAGGTAATCAGTTCCTTTTGCTTGTGATGTGCAGCAACTCTTCTCACAAGGGATTAATTCAATAATAAGAGACATAGAATATCACTTTAATCAAACCATTTCTTACTGAAAGAAAACTTGTTTCCCTGTGCATGGCACAGCGGAAGACCTTTCTAGTTGATTCTAAAAGAACCATATTTCTTTATCGAGTAAAGTAGAGAGACTAAGTGCAATCAAGCCGAGATTTTATTGTTTCACTGGTTTAACGATTCTTTTTTTTTTTTTTTTTTGGGTCCTTAACAGTGACCATTTATATGCACTTTGCCACGTCTGTCATTCATGAAATCACAGCTGCCTTGGGAATATATTGCTTCAGGTAACTCCTCATCAATGGATTGCTGTAATTATTTTGCAGCACTGAGCATTTGTTTCATTCTTGAATTCATTTCCACTTGATCCAACCTCATTTTCTTTGTTAAGGGATTTACAAAAGCTATGATTATATTTGATGCCTTAATTGTCATCTTCTGCTCTATTGCAGGGTGACTAGGAAAGAAGCTTAAATTAGCTAATGTCTTACATTCGGTATGCCTTTCTCTTCACAATCTATGTTTTTGTAATTCATCTTGCTTTGTGCTATTGTTTTATTTTAAAAGAAAAGAACTTGGAGCTAAAATGACGATTTTAATTAAAAATAAATAAAAACGTATTTAATCTCAGCCCTCGAAGCTACTTTTTTTTTTTTTAACCAATAATACTCCACTAATTTTTTTGAACTTATATTTTTCTCTCTTTGCCCTGTTCTGTGTTATACTTCTGATGCTTTCAGGTGACTAGTGAATAGTGTCAGGGTTATGGTCCTTGTATTTTTTGTTGTGTTGGAAATTTGGAAAACTCATGAAGGATTTAAATCATATGTACTGGTAATTTTTGTTTTTTCAGATGGCATGGATGTTTAGTGATGCTGCAGACACTTAAGCATTGTAAATTATATTCTATCTTTTGTGAATGTAAATCTACATAAAATTTCTTATACTTCGCCCGAAAGGATGCCTGTACTCTGTACTTGCTTTTGATCTGTAGTAGCATCTGATATACTGCATTTAAAAAAAAAAAAAACTCACAAATATATTTTTGTATAGGCAGATTTCAGATACATGGGCTGAGTAAGTGAATCCGGGTCTACGTATTTAAAAAATTCATGTGGGGTATGGTTTCAGGTCTTAGTATTATAATGAAATATTCATTTTTCTTTTTGAAAAGAGTTAAATTATACTCCTCCAATCCTTAATATATGACATAATTGTTAAATTAATTTTGATTCTAAATATAAAATCTATTTATCATATTTATCAAATTTTTTAAATTACTCTTATGGTACTTTTCAACCATAATCGAGTAAGCGAGGGAGGGAGGATATTAAGAAAAATTATAGTGTTTTAAAAAAAACATCATATTTCTTATAATTAATTAATTTACCTAACTTTCTTAATCTAATCAAATTAGTTAAATAAGTTTTATATTAAGGATGAGAGAGGAGTGCTGTTTTTTAATTTAAATTGTATGTATATTTTTTTTTATTTTTAACATTTGATAATAATTTTTATTGTTGATTAATATATTATTTTGTTGAAAAAATATGATATCATAGCGATGATAAATCTTATTAAATTTTACTTTTATATGTATAGCTCTTAATGATTCATTTGATGCCCAAAGTGTAATGAATTTGAAATAAAAAAAGATGAAAGTGATTTTGTGTATGTAAAATATCAATCCTATTATTAAAAACAATTAGATAAGAATGACGCTACTCCTTGTCGTTGCTATAAGACTTTTGTATGTTTTATAATAATATATTACCTCCGGTCCTAATTATAAGAGTCAGTTGACTAATTTAAGGAAATTAAGAAAAAAAGTTAAGTTAGTTATTTGTAATAAATAGGTGTTGTCTTTCCTAAAACATCTTTACTAACCAAGTATGTTGGTTAAAACTATAATTATTAAAAGAACTATCTTAGAGGAAAAAAAGTAAATATGAGAGACAAAATGGATTGGGGTCTTATATTTAGAACCAATATAAAAGTTAAACGGAGTTTTATATTAAGGACCGGAGGTAGTAACACTTCTGATTTAAAGTACTACCTCTGGTTTTAATTAAATGTAGGAGTTGGATAAGCCCGCAAATTGGAATCATTTGGGATTTCTTGGGAGCCATCGGAAAAGAATTGGAATGTAATGATATTGATTCATATAAATACTGAAGAAAGGGTTCTTTATTAATTCAAACGTTATACTTGCGGAATAGAGATTTTTTTTAGTTTTCAATATAAGATTTCAATTCTTTTTATCTTCTAAATTTATAATTTTTGTCTAATTATTAGTTGTATATATTAAGAAGACTTCTAATCAATGGTAGTTTAGAAAAATCAAAAACATATTTGTTACAAATAACTAACTTAATTATTTTTCTTAATATTTATAAATTGGTTATCTAGCTTTTATAATAAAAATTAGAGGTATTATTAATTTTTGCCACCTAGTATCTTTAATTAATTATAAAATTTTATAATTAATTTGTCAAATGTTTCTAAATAATAATTTTTATTGTGAATAATTTTGATATTTTACAAAAAAAATAATTTTATTAATTTATGTGAAATTATGATGCAAGAATCCTAAAAAAATACCTTTAAATTTTAAAATTTTAAATTAGTCTTGGCTACTATACTTTAATAAAAATTGACAATATTTAAAAAATAAATGACAATATATATTTGTCATTATTTCTGATTTGAAATTTTAAAATTTTGGAGATATTCTTTTCAGATTTTTCCAATTATGATTGAGTGCTTTTGATAAGGATGTGAGAGAATAATAAAAATATATGTCATATATCTACGCGGGATAAATCACAGGAAACAATGAGATTCTGTTCATCAATGTACTCAAAAGCATATCATTTCTAATACCCTCTAAGACATATTTCACTTCACGTGTTTATTAATTTTTTAAAATTAATTTTATTGATATTTTCTCAATAATAATTAAGTAGGAGAAGGGAACAGAATTAGAAAAGATACTTAAGATGTTTTAAAAAAAATCATATCAACTAATTTAATTAATAATCTTAATTTATTAATATATTCGGTTTTAATGATAAGCTGAAAAAGAACAAGACCTTGAGATTTTAAGTTCTGATGCTATTACCAAGAGAGGAAGAAGAGAACTTGCATATCAATTTTGTTTTGGGAACAAGGTGACATCAGACCTAACATTAGGCATTTCCCAGCCTAACATGTAATTTTTTAACTATTTAATTTACCAAATGATACATAACACTTGAATCCATGATATTAAAATTTAACTTGAATCGAATTAGTCAAGCTAGTGAACTAATCTCTTGATTGGTTCCGTTAAGAATTTTGAATAGAATAGTTATCTTAAAATTTTATATATTTTCTTTTCTTTTCTTCCAAACTTCAAATGACATTGTTTAGATTAAAAAAAAAAAAAGCAGCCTGTCAATTTTTACTTTAACTCTATTTTATTGGATCATGTAAGATGTATACATGAATATTCCATTTATTTATGAATTAATTCTTTTTATTTGAATATTATATTTTTAAGATTATATATGAATATTTTATATATTGTTAAATTATATTATATTATTTTAACACCTAGCTTGGAACTCAATGCTTGTGATTATGGCATTAGTGAGATAAATAACATGCCAAAAACGATGTAGAAATTGCAACATAATGTCAGTGTAGAAAAGCTTCTTAGTATGCCAACCTCTCTGAGACGTGGTTGCCAGATTTGACAATGCACTTCATCATTTATCCAAAAGATTGGAATTGGAATTTGACCCTTTCAGAAAAAAAACAAAAAGAAAAGAAGTGCATTATTTGGAAAAGGATGGTTTGGTGAGTAATTTCCGTTGACCTTTTCTGTGATGTTTCTGCTGGCGGCTACCATGTGACACTAACTTGTGTTGACTGTTTCATGTTAAGTATCCACAACAAGATGTCTCCTAATTTGATTCTTCTTTGTCAGTAAAGTTTTAAGAGACAACACCAATGAGACACAGTTGGTTTTAGTTGAAGGCGCTTTCATAATTGTCATGTGAATGTAAAAAATGTTTTTAGGGAAGTTATGAGCTATTTCCAATTGAGCTAACAATATTTAAATATAATCTAATTAGATAGTCATATCAAAAAAAAAAAAAAAAAAAACAACATGAGAGAATTGGTGTAAGTTCTCAAAAAAATAAAATAAAATTTTGGGTCAAAAAATAAAATAAAATAATTACTAAAAAGTATAGCTTATAATAGTAAGTATCAATATAAGAAATAACATGTTTCAGCTACTCACTTGGTAGCATATGGGCAAAGGGAGTAATGGGGATAATGGATCATTGGGTTCCATAGGATGAAGCATGAAGAGTGACTCCATTATTTTTCATGAAAGTGAGTTCCATAGAAATCCAGTGTGCCTAACATGTTAGAACATTAATTATACTTTCAGAAAGAGTTTGGATACTCCCTAAAATCAATTTAAAAACATGCTTTCATGAAAGCCGATTAAAATTTTTTATCACGATTTATTTTGTATATTATAAAATTATTTTTAAAAAGTTAGTTTAAATATTCTTTTCATTTCTACTTCTCTACTCAGTTTCTTACTACTAAAAAAGACACAAATAATAGCTTTTTTATGTTTAAATTACTTCTTTTTCTTTTTCTTTTTTGTATTGCTGCATTTTTGTTTATTCAATAGCACTACTTCCACTCTTAATTTAAAAGTTAGTTTGATTTTTAATTTGATCATAAATATAAAATCTCAATTCACTTTGTCTTTCATATTTATTTATTTTTTCAAAACAGACTTTGTAGTAGTTGTACAGATTAAAAGTTTTATCAAATGATAGTTTTAACTAATATACAGAATTAGCAAAAATATTTTTTAAAAAATAACATCTATTTATTACAAATAACTAATTTAACTAATTTTTTTTAAATATTTTCAAATTAATCAATTAAATCTTACTACCTCCGGTCCTTAATATAAGACCTTGTTTAATTTTTATTTTGATTCTAAATATAAGATCTAAATCTATTTTATCTCTCATATTTATGTTTTTTTTTTAAGATAGTCCTTCTAATAATGATGATTCTAACCAATATCTTGATTAACAAGGATATTTTAAGAAAGTCAGCACCAATTTATTATAAATAACTAATTTAACTTATTTTTTTAATACTTTTAAATTAATTAACTAACTCTTATAATTAATACAAGAGATAGTATACTAAAAACATGCGAATTCGATGGCTCAATTATTATTTGAACGAATTCCGGCAAAAAAAAAATTTATTTGAACGAAATTAATGCACTGCGCATATGGCGCACGGTAAAAAACTATAGGAGTACACAAGGAACAACGCAAACTGTGGAAGCAACCACCATTCAGACATTGACTTGTAAGTCTGATTAATTCAACACAGTAAAATCTTACTTGGATTTTTTCAGAGCTTAACGTTGACCTCCTTACAAATACAACATATCAGCAAAGAAAGGGACAACGCACGTGTTCATTTTTGGAAAATGGAAAAAAAAAATAAAGCTTAAATGCTTCGACTCTACAAGTTTCGTGTTTCTAAGAAATTCCATTTGACAACGACGCACTCACCATCGGAGGACAATATCATCCCATTCTCCATACTTTCCCATCATCACGCCTAGGGGTGGAAACAGGCCAGGTCAGGTCAGGCTTTACGCCTAACAGGCCAGACCTGTATTGAAGCCTGTTGGCCTGAGCCTGGCCTGTGGTCTATGACAGGCCTTATATTCAGCCTGAGCCTGGCCTGTGTAAAAGCCTGGCCTGGCCTGAA
Source organism: Neltuma alba (assembly GCF_004799145.2). Lineage (NCBI taxonomy): Eukaryota > Viridiplantae > Streptophyta > Magnoliopsida > Fabales > Fabaceae > Neltuma > Neltuma alba. The sequence goes on along the minus strand of NW_021635563.1, from coordinate 187,115 downwards.
GCCTGTTAAGAAGCCTGCATTTTTTTAAAAATATTTTAAACATATTTAAATCAACTCAACATTATAATAACTCAATCCAAATTATATAAAATACAAACATAAAATTATCTAAAATATTTAAGTGAAAAATATTTAATATTCAAATGGTAGTATATTATTTTGTTGTTCATGTTTCAAATTATATTATTTAAGTGAAAAATATTTAATAACTTGAGGAGAAGATGTAGTTAAAATGGTCACAATACAAGGGATAAACAGAAATCAAATTCATAGAGGGGTTATTTCTATTGTCAATTGTTGGTGATGTGCGTTAGAAAAACTAAGTAGTTTTGTATAGGTAAATAAAAGTCAAAAATGACAAACACGAAATCATCATCGGGCAGTAGGATTTGAATGAATAACAAAGTGCATATTATAGAAATTATCATCCAAGGTATATTGAAGAGTAATCCAAACATGGTCTTATTCAGGATAAAAGTGTGGTATTAGGCATATTACAATATTAATCAAAACATGGTATTATTTTAAAAAAGTTAATTATAAATTTATAATTATAATATTTTTAAAAAAATATAACAGGCCCAAGCCGCCTAACAGGTTTAACAGGCTTATTAAAGAGCCTGGGCCTGGCCTTTTAAGAGAAACAGACCTTTAAAAAGGCCTGAGCCTGTTTTAATTTGGAAATAGGCCAGGCCAGGCCAGGCCACTTACAGGCCAGGCCGCCTGGCCTATTTCCACCCCTAATCACGCCTCTATGACAATACTTTACCATCATAGTTACCTAGACATGCATTAAGTTTGAAGAATGCAAAACAATATTTCTTTATTACGCACGTGCACTTTTTTATTTAAAATAATTCTGTTTAAACTTTAAATTAAAAGTACAGTCAACTACCCTTTTTAAAGAGTGAAATTTAAACATTAATTTGTTATGCTATTGAAAAAGAACAAAAAAACTATTCCTCCGAATCTTAATATATGACCTAATTATTGAGTTGATTTTACTCGTAAATATAAGACTTCTTTTTCATATTTATTATTATTTTTAAATTATTCCTATGGATACTCCCACAACCATAATCAAGTAGAAGTGTGAGAGAGGATATTAAAAAAAATGATTATGGTATTTTAGAAAAAAAATATATCATATTTCTTATAACTAACTAACTTACCTAACTTTTTTAATCTAATCAAATTAGTTAAATAGATCTTATATTAAAGATTAGAACAGTATTACTATCAATATAAGATTAGAGTTAACTTATTAAAGAATTGGTTGAGTCACAATCCACATTGAAATGGGCCAATATGAACCCGTGTAGGTGTGTCAAGCTTATGAATTTATATATTTATTACCGATCTAGTAAAAGAGGCTAGTCTCTTACAATGTGGTGAAATAAGGTTCGAATTTCTGCCGGGAGATGTGCCTACATCTAGGTTCCAATAGTGTTTCGATAATGATTGCTTCCAATAGAAATATACCTATACTTTAGCAAAAAAGTTTATATATTTATTATTTTCTAAAATCTTTTTTCGCTGCCTTTTTAATTATATTATATTATTTTAATACCTAGCTTGGAACTCAATGCTTGTGATTATGGCATTAGTGAGATAAATAACATGCCAAAAACGATGTAGAAATTGCAACATAATGTCAGTGTAGAAAAGCTTCTTTTGAGACGTGGTTGCCAGATTTGACAATGGACCTCATCATTTATCCAAAAGATTGGAATTGGAATTTGACGCTTTCAGAAAAAAAACAAAAAGAAAAGAAGTGCATTATTTGGAAAAGGAGGGTTTGGTGAGTAATTTCCGTTGACCTTTTCTGTGATGTTTCTGCTGGCGGCTACCATGTGACACTTGCTTCTGTTTATTGTTTCATGTTAATTGTCCACAACAAGATGTCTCCTAATTTGATTCTTCTTTGTCAGTAAAGTTTTAAGAGACAATACCCACGAGACATTGGGTTCCATAGGATGAGGCATGAAGAGTGACTCCATTATTTTTCATGGAAGTGAGTTCCATAGAAATCCAGTGTGCCTAACATGTTAGAACATTAATTATACTTTCAGAAAGAGTTTGGATACTCCCTAAAATCAATTTTAAAACATGATTTATTTTGTAAATTATAAAATTATTTTTAAAAAGCTAGTTTAAATATTCTTTTCATTTCTACTTCTCTATTCAGTTTCTTTACTACTAAAAAAGACACAAATAATAGCTTTTTCATGTTTAAATTACTTCTTCTTTTTTTTTTTTGTATTGCTGCATTTTTGTTTATTCAATAGCACTACCTCCAGCTCTTAATTTAAGAGTTAATTTCATTTTTAATTTGGTCATAAATATAAAATCTCAATTCACTTTGTCTTTCATATTTATCTATTTTTTCAAAATAAACTTTGTAGTAGTTGTATGGATTAAAAGTTTTATCAAATAATAGTTTTAACTAATATACAGAATTAGCAAAATATTTTTTAAAAAATAACATCTATTTATTACAAATAACTAATTTAACTAATTTTTTTAAAATATTTTTAAATTAATCAATTAAATCTTACTACCTCCGGTCGTTAATATAAGACCTTGTTTGATTTTTATTTTAGTTTTAAATATAAGACCTCAATCTATTTTGTCTCTCATATTTATATAAATATTTTTTAAGGTAGTCTTTCTAATAATGATAGTTCTAACCAATACACTTGATTAATAAGGATATTTTAGAAAAGACAACACTTATTTATTATAAATAACTAATTTAACTTTTTTTAACACTTTTAAATTAATTAACTAACTCTTATAATTAATACAGGAGGTAGTATACTAAAAACATGCGAATTCGATGGCTCAATTATTTGAACGAATTCCGGTAAAAAAAATAAATTATTTGAACGAATTTAATACACTGCGCAGATGGCGCACAGTCAAAAACTATAGGAGTACACAGGGAACAACGCAAACTGGGGAAGCAACCACCATTCAGACAGTGACTTGTAAGTCTGATTAATTCAACACAGTAAAATCTTACTTGGATTTTTTCAAAGCTTAAAGTTGACCTCCTCACAAATACAACATATCAGCAAAGAATGGGACAACGCACGTGTTCATTCTTGGAAAATGGGAAGGAAAAAAAAAAAAGCTTAAATGCTTCGACTCGACAAGTTTCGTGTTTCCAAGAAATTCCATTTGACAACGACGCACTCACCATCAGAGGACAATGTCATCCCATTCTCCACACTTTCCCATCGCCAGACTTTTGTAACAGTACTTTACCATCACAGTTAACTAGACGTACATTAAGTTTGAAGAAGGCAAAATAATATTTCTTTATTACGCACGTGCACTTTTTATTTAAAATAATTCTGTTTAAAGTACAGTCAAACACCCTTTTTAAAGAGTGAAAAAGGAAAAAAAAAAAAGAAGAAAAAGACTACTCCTCCTGTCATTAATATATGATCTAATTGTTAAGTTGATTTTGATTCTAAATATAAGACTTATTTTTCATATTTATCAATTTTTTTAAATTACTCTTATGGATCTCAATCATAATCAAGTAGAAGTGAGAGAGATGATATTAAGGAACATAATTATGGTATTTTAAGAAAAATATATCATATTTCTTATAATTAACTAACTTACCTAACTTTTTTAATCTAATCAAATTAGTTAAATAGATCTTATATCAAAGATCTGAACAACATTACTATCAATATAAGATTAGAGCTAATAGTTAAGATTTGGTCTATTGAGTTGGTCTAGATAACTCATTAAAGAATTGGTTGAGTTATAATCCACATTGAAATGGGCCGATATGAACCCGTTCCGGTGTGTCAAGCTTATGAGTTTATATATTTATTACTCACGGGAGTTGAGTCTAGTAAAAGAGGCTAGTCTCTCACAATGTGGTAAAATAAGGTTCGAATTCCTGTCAGGAGACATGCCCATATTTAAATCCCGATAGTGTTTGGATTAGGATTATCTCTAATAGAAGTAGACATATACTTTAACAAAAAAGTTTATATATTTATTATTTTCTAAAATCTTTTTTCCCTGCCTTTTTAAGTAGTATTCCTCTCCTTTATTATTATTTGCGAAATATGAATTGTGATTGTAATTTCTTTAGAGATTCGGAAATGTGATTTCTTGGGATTATAAATTAAATTGTCATTCGTGAAGTAATCTTTTTGGAAAAATAATTTTTATACGAATTGTGATGGTGGATATAAGAATTTCATTTTGCTCGGAGTAATAACATGAATGCTCACAATATTTTTTTTAAAAAAATGATCAATGAGTTGGTCCTTAGGCTTGTCTTTAATTTAAGAGCTGGAAAAATTTTGAGCTAGTTGAATTGGGCTAGCTTATATTCCTAATTATATTTAGACTTATTTATAATATAATTGTTGTTATAAAAATAAAATAATTTGTTATTTATTTGAATTTATTAATTATTAATTACTTCCTGTGGTCGTTATTGCAATTTTATATTTAAAATCAAATTCAACTGTCAACTAACATTTTACATTAAGAATAGGAGGAAGTAAAAAAAAAATCCTTTTTTAAAAAAATAATAAATTCTATATTTATCTTATTTTTAGTATGCTAAGTTTATTTAATCTAGCTCCAAATTATTTATAAAGAACAACTTATAATTATTAACAAATTAGTAAGATTTTTTTCTACCAACGGAAAATTAGTAAGGTTTTTCACAAACATGCTTTTGTACAAGTCACCTTTGACCCAAAATTTCTCCCTTGAATAAATTACTTTTGCATGCAAATTACTTTTTTATTTTTAATTTCTTTCTCATGACAGTTGGCATTTGCATGTAAGAATTGACTGGGGCCAATTCCGAGCAATCATTAAACAAGCATAAACTTCACTCCTTCCATGGCTGACCGAGTCCAACTTTTAACTCATATATATAACTCAGTGCGTTCGAACCAAATCATAACAATTCATTCATTGGTTTCTTCGTAGAAACCAGAGAGCGAGCAAGAGCTGAAACAGTGAGCTGTAGTGGTGGTGGGTGTTGACATTTCTGAGAAGTGAAAAACCCACAAGAGGATCAGAATCAGATCATGTATGTGACTAGGCCTCTCTCTTTTTACAGAAAATCTCCTGATTCTCTGTCCTTGAATCCTCCTGAAGGTCCCCATTCTGGGATTCTGGTGATTCAAGATGAACATGAAGTTAAACCGTCTTCTTCGTCTTGTTTCGGAGAATTCCATCAGCTCAAGGAGCTTCCTTTTCCTCAGAACAAGAGCATTGAGCTGTTTTACAGATCAGGGATTTCTCTGAACAGAGCTACCCATTATCGCCACGTGGCCTTCATTCCAGTTCTTGATCAGCCACTGTCTTCCAATCGCTACTATGTCATACAGCTCAACGAGAGGCATAGAGGGTAAGCTCCTTTCTCATAAATCTCAATCTCATCATGGTTCTGCAGATTATTCACGCTAAAATGTGATTTTGTTCTCTGTGTCACTTTTATATTTATCTTCAGTGCTGCACCTCCATATATATGTATAAGATTTTTTTTAATTTTTTTTTAAAGTATTGTGCTTAACTTGCTTTTGGTTTTGCAGGGAGGCATATACCAGCATAGATGAGGAAGAATTGGAGACCTTCTGTTTCTATAATTCTGTACCAGTTGAACCTCATTGTCAATTAGATATCAGTAACGAACACCAAGTGTTTGAGGTATTTCCTAGACGAAGCAAGATTACTTTCAGGAAGGGTTTCTCTGCTAAACCTCTTGCTCCAAACACATTTGCTCCGAAGTTTCTCAGCGCAAGGTGGAGAGTGAAAGCCTCAGATACATTTGATTCGAGCTTAGGAGAAGCAGCCGGAGTGGACAACACCCTTCGCACTCGCCTGCCGGAATTCAACTTCTCCTTGGCAAACACAAGTTCAGAATCTGCTGTTGTGGGAAAATGGTATTGCCCCTTGATGTTTATCAAAGAAGGAGCACATAGAACATTGAGAGATGAAATGAGAAGATCAATGTTCTATGAGATGACTCTGGAACAAAGATGGGAACAACTTTTCTCGTGTGAGAATGATTGTGGAACAGAAAACAAGACTGTGCTTGTGGATGCTGTACTTCAGAAAGAAAAGGTTATAGTAGCAGAAAGGGAAGTTCTAACTGATGAAAAGGAAGTTGAAGGTCTCAAGCGGTTCAGGAGTTATAATAACATTGGGGAAGAGACCAGTGTAGGATTGAGTACAGCAATAATTGAAAGAATGAAATGGGAACAAGAAAGATTTGGGTGGATTGAAGGGAAAGAAAAGCAAGTTAGGATTCAGAAAACAGAAGAATTCAAAGGGACAAGTGAATGGAAGAGATTTGGATGTTATGTTCTTGTTGAAAGTTTTGTGCTGAAAAGATTGGATGGAAGCTTAGTACTTAACTATGAGTTCAAGCACCATCATCAGATTAGAAGTAAATGGGAATGAAGGAAAATGAAAAGATTTCTGTTTCTGCCATTGTTTTTTTAGACCAGACCAAACTTTCTTTCTTGTTATCAAGTGTACATTCGCAAAAAAAGTTTTGGAGTCCTAGTGTTGTATACTAAGTATTCAGTTTTGTTTGTGTTGTTGTTGACGAAGTAGAGGGTTTGTTTATTCATTTAGTTTTGCAGTATATTCTATTTGAATATTCATAAAAATTTTAAGGATAAACTGGTGAGAACCATTCTTTTTTTCTTTCTGAATTTTTATTCATGAGATCTTGTTGGTGGCGTACTGAATAACGACATTAGAAGTTTGATCAGACAAATGGAAATCCAAATCCACGGAGAGGATCATAATTGCAAAAGTTGGGGCCCAAAAAAAAAATTTGGTCAAAAGGAAATTAGCTCAAAAGCTGATAATGGCAAAAAAAAAAAAAAACAAAACAAAAAGAAAAAAAAAGGAAGACCCCGCCGGGGGGGGGGAGAAGTCCGTAGCTGGGCTGCTACGAGCTACACACACACACACGTAATCCTTTTCATTATAATGGCATAAAAAATGAGATAACATTTTAAATGGGAAGCAATATTATATTTCATTGTAACTCTATCCAAAGTCCAAGCATTACACTAGGATGCGTATTCATGCATCATTCTTTTTTCCTATGTGAAAATTCAACCCATGCGAACTAGTCTTTGCAAGGAAAAAAAATTCATTTTAATTTTGTTGCCAGGTCATTTTCATTTGTATCTGCAGAAAAAAATATATTCATTTTTAGTTTCTTACTGAGTCATTTTCATTCGTATCTGCAGAACGCAACTTTGACCTATTCTTTGTTTCCTTCTTTTATGTTGAATAGTTTGATAGTTCCTGTTCCCATCTCATTTGACCCAAGTCAAAAAAACATATTTTAAATCATATCAGGGCAATATACGGATTTCACTCCCCTAGTTAATATAATTAATAAATATCATTAACCTTTTGAGTGACTCGTTGACAAGTCAGAGCAATATACGAAATTGTCTTTCTCCTCTTTGATTTTTCAGAGTTCCCTTCTTATTACGAGGTTATATAACATGGGCAAATGCAACTTTCCGAGAAAGAACAGAACAAAGAAAAATAAAGTTGTGTCGCCAAGAAAATAAAAAGGGAGAAATCATGTATGTGACTAGACCTCTTTCGATGTACATAAACCAACCTTCTGCTCTGTCATTGCCTCCCCCAGAAGGTCCAAATTCTGGAATTCTGGTTCTGCAGGATGAAGAAGCCGAGCTTACTTGTTGTTTTGGGTTGTGCAAAAGCAACGAGGTTCTGGACCTGCCTTTCCCACAGAACAAGGACCTAACTCTTCGTTACTCAACTGGTGTTGGAAATCGACCCAATCAAGTTGATCACTTTTATGCTTCTTTCATTCCTGTTCTTAATCTGCCTTTGTCCTCCAACAGATATTATGTGATACAGACACATGGGAGACATAAAGGGTAGGCATATTTTATTTTTTCTTTTTCACAGAATTTAGATATAGTTTTGCATTATATATATTGACTTTAAGGTGGGTATTGTTATGTTAAGAACCAGTTTTGTTCGTTCATGGCAACCGTATACCATCTGTGTGGTCACCGAATGTGGTAAAAGTTGGCACAGCATGGGTAAACATTGCAAATTATTTCACTATTGACCTAGTAAATTTAAACATTGGAAGTGTCAGATAACGCAGCTGATGAAGACCTTTATAGTAAACACAAGGATCTGAGATTGAATCAAGCCTAAAGAGTAACTCGGAGGGTTTGAAGCAATAAATGTGATTAAATTAACTTCTCATTTCTAACTTATAAAGTTAACTATGAAAATAGGATATCATAAATTATGGATGGGCAATGTAACTCATTCTTCAAACTCTATGTAATAGATGAAAAAAATGTTTCATTTTACTGTACGCAAACAATGACCAGAGTTTAACTGTTGACGTTATTAGGATGTGGGCTTACAGAAAGAGAACATGTGAACTTTTATTTTAAAAAAATGTCTAAATCATGTTATTGGGGAAGATTTTACTCCTATATGCCTACTGATATGTATTATTTCAATGACCTAAAAGTTCAAGCTTAAACTGACTTTGCAGGGAAGCTTATACAAATTCAAGTGAGGAAGACATGACAAGCTGCTGTTTCTGCAACATTGTACGTGATGTGCCACCACAACCTCTAGATCACAACAGTACATACCAGCAATTTGAAGTCATGAGGGTTCAAGGACTATTCAATCAATGGGGTCGATTTACAGCCAGAGCAGTGGCTCCAGATGGAGTGCCACCACGTTTCTTAGAAAGAAAAGGGTGGGAGGCTAACACTTCAAGCCGCCACAGTTTCGATTTGGGTGAAGCACCAGGGCTAAATGCTTCCCTTCGAGCTCAACTTCCTGATTTCAACTTCCCATTATCTTATAAGACTTCTGATACTGTGATTGTGGGGAAGTGGTACTGTCCATTCATGTTCATAAGAGAAGGCAGACTGAAAGATCAAGTTAGGAACTCAGCTTATTATGAAATGACCCTTGAGCAAAACTGGGAACGGATATTTGAATGTGACAACGCTTATGCAGGAGGCAATAATTCTGTAGCTGTGGATGTTAGTGTTCAAAAAATGAGGGTTTTAATAAGTGGGAAGGAGGCTGAAGATGAACATGTGGCTGATGGGATAATGTGGTTCAGAAGCCATAGCAATGGATTAAAGGAGGCTAGTAGCAGTGTTGGGTTAAGCATGGCAATAGTTGATAGAATGAGGTGGGAACAAGAGAGGGCTGGTTATATTTGGGGTAATGAAAGACATGTGAGAGTGAAGGAGGTAGATCATGTTCTTGAAGGAAGAGAAGGGTGGAATAATTATGGATGTTATGTTTTGGTTGAGAGGTTTGTGCTTAGAAGATCGGATGGCAGCTTGGTGTTAACCTGTGAATTCAAGCACACACATCGTATCAGAAGCAAATGGGACTGAGAGGCTATGTTACTCTTTAATCTTTGGAAGTTTCTTAGTTTCATTTCTGTTTTGATTTATGGGGATTGGAATGTATTGTCTTGTTTTATGTTTTACATATTGCTGGCAGAATTCTTTCATTTGTTTAGTTGGTTTGTAAGGTTAAGAAAAACAATATTGAGCAGGTATTTTCATGCTAATCATTTGTGGATTAGACCTACCTATGAAGTGTAAGATCTTGTTTGAATATCAGCTTGGTGGCCCAAATACCCAGTTTTCATTCTCTTTCATATTGTCAAGTTAGCCTCCTATGAAATTTAAAATTAGTGATTTCTTATTGTATCTTCTATCTCTGACTCTGTTCCATTTGAATCGGCCTATAGAATAATTCAGATTAATGTAATTTCTACTTTCTAGATTCAAAGAACAGGACAGAAGTGTTTCTAAAGCATGTCACCTATTTGATACATCACGTATATAGAAATTGCTTCGAGGACTTTTTCTTTTTCTTTTTTTTTTGTTTTTTAATTAATCCGGTACACCTGTACACATATGATATTTAAGTCTATCTGTCTCTTGTTAATCATCAAATTTAAAATGTAGTCCTTGTGGGGTTCCATTCTCCCATTGACTTTTTGCAAGAAACCTGCATAGCTAGCTCACAGATTTAACAAATCACATACTGACTCAAATAACAATACTACTAAACTCACAAACCCGACTATAAAAGTGGTAGAACATGAATTCGGTCTGATAAATACATCAAAAAGAGGAGATTGTGAGAGAAAAAGATGTATGTGACGAGGCCTCGATCTTTGTACAAAAGGGATCCCGAAGCTCTTTTGCATCCAGCACCAGAGGGACCATATTCAGGCTACCTTGTACTCCAAGATGATGAAGAAGAAGAAGATGAGACTCACACATGTCTCCGTAACTTCCCATTTCCACAGAACAGGAAATTATCAGTTCTGTATCCAGAGAGCAGTAGAAATGGTGCCACAGTTTATAAAGATGGAGTCATGTTCATTCCTGCTCTTAATCAGCCTTTGTCTTCTAATCACTACTATGTCATTCATGGGAAAGGGACGCATCAAGGGTATGTGTTACATTTTTTTCTCTTAACAAGAAAATCTGATTTGCCATGTTTTGCTTAGCGAGTTGAACGACGGCAATTTTGAAGCAAATGCTATTAAACAGCTCATATATAAGTCAAACTAGATTAAATACATTGTTTTGCTTCTGAATATGAAGGAAGGCTTTTACGGAAACCTTAATTAATTTGTAGAGGAATGACACTTAGGTTCCAAAGATCAATTTAGTAATGGGCTAAAGGGCCAATTTACCAGGTACAATTGACATCCTTAAACTTTCGATTGGTACAATGTTCCCTTGTTTCAATTGCACCTAGTGAAAAACTTCTAGAGTAAATTTTTCTTTTGGCCTAAATTTTTGCATCAGACATTTGCAAATATGGGAATCTTAGTTCAAATAAGACATTCAAGTCTTACAGGTCATTCTCAATGATCTGCTGTTGAGATTCCCTTATTTGAAATTGCTAGTCTATATGTGCAACCTGGTTGGTATTCTTCCTTGTTTTTTAAGCTATAGATAATATCTTTAGTCCCGTGCATCTATTTTGTTGGTCAATCACTTTGGATAGAATCAGCACTCCAAGGATTTGATGTGCAGAGAAGCTAGCACAAGTTCAAATGACAAAGACATGGGAACATGTTTCTGCTGCAATTACATCAAAGACGTTAAACCAAGACCTCTAAATCCCTCTGATGAATATCAACGGTTTGAGATAGTAAAAAAGCGTTGGGGGTTCCAAGCCAACTCTGTTGCCCCAAATGGGTTTCCTCCTCTCTTCTTGAGGAGAAGTTGGACTCTCTCCACCAAAACACCCCAACATTACCATCTGAGTGAAGCTCTTGGCATTGATCACTCTTTGAGACACCATTTGCCTCCCTTCACTCTCCCATCATCACAATCAGATCACTCTGAAGCAATGGTCATCGGGAAATGGTACTGCCCTTTCATGTTTGTGAAAGAAGAAGGAATGAGTCTAAAGAAACAGATGAAGAAGTCAGTTTTCTATGAAATGACATTTGAAAGAAGATGGGACAAAGTTTTCTCTAAGGAAAACAGTGAGAAAAGTAATGAAGTGTTGGTGGATACTGTGGTGAAAACTCAAGTTGCAGAAATGGATGGTGGCAGAGAAGCTGTTTGGGAAAAAGGAAGAATTGGTGATGAGAGGGTAACTTGGTTTAAGAGTTTGGAAGGAGGAGAGAGAAGGGTAGCGTTAAGCAAGGCCATTGTGGAGAGAATGAGATGGGAGGGAGGGAGATCTGATTGGGTGGGAAGGAATAACAAAGAAATGAGAGTTAAAAGAGTGGAAAAAATTAAGGGAATGAAGAAAGGAAAGTGGAGGAATTTTGGATTATATGTGTTGGTGGAAAGTTTTATGTTGAAAAGAATGGATGAAAGTTTTGTGTTAACACATGATTTTAGATACTCTAATCATGTTAAGTGCACTTGGGAGTAAACTCGATCATCTTTGTTATCCAGTAATTAAGGGGGGAAAAAAACACATCGCATTGTGTATTTATAAAGTTCATCCTTATCTTTCACATGTACTTTAATCTCTCACCATATAATACTACACTACTAGATAGAGATGCCATTGAAATAAAAACATATTGATGATGTATTTGATTTCTAGAGTGTTCGTGGATTGCTTTGGTTTGACTTTTTCTTTTAAAAGAATTGGCTTGACAATAACTGCATTTATATTAAATTACGCAGATGAAGTTGACTTTTCTTTTCAAATGAGTTTGATTCTTACAACTGTATCAAAATTGCAGAAGAAATGATCTCTCAGATAATTCTACATCCAATAGCTTGTTGTACTAATAAACGTTAAAGTAAGGAAATAGATGTGGGAAGGAAAGGGGCAGTATATTCTCAATTGTCTCTTGTCTAACAACAAAAATTAAGATTAAATTAAATTTTGGACTCATTTTATGCATAAAATTTGATATGACCTAAACCGTTCATGATTATAAATACAAGAACTATTTATAAATTTTTTATTATACAGAAATATATAATATTTTTTTCAAAATTGAATGAAAACAGGAGGCTGAGCATCTCCTGAAAATAGAATGAGAGAACAAATTGAAATAAGAGTAATGAGCACATCTTAATTTAAAACATTAAGATTCAAGTTTATGGGCCTCAGCCCATTGAAGGGTTAATGATCCTTGGGGATATAATCTTCCTAAATTGAGTTTCTGCAAAAGTCTTTTTAAGATTTTCTCTCAACTCATGAGTTGGAATGCTAGATTGTGCTCATATTTACTGCAAAATTTTAATATTATATGACTTCCAATCCTTGATATAAAGCTAAACAATTAATTTGAAAATATTAATAAAATTAATTCATTTGGTTATACCTAACATATATGTGTTGAATTTTCTAAATTACCTTATTTAAACAAGTATATTGAAACTACTTCTCAATAAAAAAATCCTTACAATCAGGAGGGATATTTTGGAGAAAACATTATAAATTTAAGAGACAAAATAGATTGAAATCTTATATTTATGATCAAATTGAAATCTCAACTAACTTTTATATTTAGAACCGGTACATGTTATGACAAAAAAAGATATTTTATGTCACCCATTTGATTGGTAGAGTATTCAACAATTATCCATAGATAATGCTTCCAGTACACGTATTTTACCTTTGACCCTTTTTCGGCCGAAGTGTTTGACCTTTGACCAATCAAGTACAACGTGTGATTGTTAACGTCTATTTATGTCTTGTTCATCATCAAATTTCAAAACAAAATGCTTGGAGGGTTCCCATTCTCCTCTTGACTTGTATATATTATTTGTCAAAAGACAAACAAGAGAAGCTTCCATGAGAGTTCTGTATAATTATGAAGAGTTTGAACAAGAAACCTGCGTGGCTAGTGAACAGATTTATAACAAATCACATGCAGATTTAACAATTCAGTGAAACCTCCACGCAGGTTCTGGTCAATGGGTTTTGGTGTTACCATCAAACACACAACCCCAACAATATAAATCAATCACAGAACACAAGCATGAAGTTCATAAATTAAGGAAAGAGAGAAAGGAGAGAATGTATGTGACAAGACCTCGATCTTTTTACAAAAGGAATCCTGAAGCTCTTGGGCATCAGCCAGAGGGACCAAATTCAGGATACTTAGTACTTCAAGATGAAGAAGCTGAGACTTATGGATGTTTTGGTTTAAGGAAGAAGGGAATCGGCAACCTGCCATTACCTCAGAACAGGAACTTAACTGTTCTATATGCACAGAGTACTGGACAAGCAGCCGTGGTATATCAAGATGCAGTTATTTTCATTCCTGTTCTTAATCAGCCTTTGTCTTCTAATCGCTACTACGTCATTCAAAGAAAAGGAAAGCGTCAAGGGTATGCCTCACTTTCTCAGATCATATGTGCTCTGTTACTTTTTCGGCTTCAATTATATTCTTAGTTCCATGCTTATAGTTCATTGGTTTATCTGTTTTGCGCAGCGAAGCAAGCACATGTTCAACAGAAGACGACAAGGGAACATGTTTGTGTTGCACATACGTCAAAGACGTCAAATCAAGACCACTAAATCCCTCTGATGAGTATCAACAATTTGAGATAAGGAAAAACAGATGGGGATTCAAAGGCAAGGCCATTGTCTCAGATGGTTTTCCTCCTGAGTTCTTGAGGAGAGACGGTTGGAGCTTGTCAACCAAGACACCACGCCATTACCAATTGGGTGAAGCTCTTGGGATCAACCCCACCTTGCGAGCCCAATTGCCAACCTTTACTTTCTCATCATCACTATCATCTTCTGATCGCTCTGAACCAGTGGTTGCAGGGAAATGGTACTGCCCTTTCATGTTTGTGAAGGAAGAAGGAGTGAGTGTGAAAGACCAAATGAAGAGGTCAGTTTTCTATGAAATGACACTTGAAAGAAGGTGGGACAGAGTTTTCTTTAAGCAAAACAGTGGGAACGGTAATGACGTGTTTGTGGATGTTGTGGTGAAAACTGAAGTTGCAGGGTTGGGTGATGGGAGAGAAGCTGTTTGGGAAGAAGGAAGAGTTGGTGAAGAGGGTGTGATGTGGTTTAGGGGTTTGGAGAGGGGAGAGAGAAAAATAGGGTTGAGCATGGCTATTGTGGAGAGAATGAGATGGGAGGAAGAAAGAAGTGACTGGGAGGGAAAGAATGAGAAGAAGCAAGTGAGATTTGAAAGGGTGGAGAAGTTTGAGGGAATGAGTGGAATGTGGAGGAATTTTGGATTCTATTTGTTAGTGGAAAGCTTTGTGTTGAAGAGAATGGATGGAAGCCTTGTGTTGGCTTATGATTTCAGACACTCAAATCATGTCAAGTGCTGTTGGGAGTCATAAACTCATCCGTATGACATCAAAATGTCATAAATTTAAAGAGAATGATCCCAAGAAAGACCAGATTGTATATGCATATATAGAGTTCATTTTTTATACATGTACTTTTGTCTCTGTACATGTACATAATTCTATATAGAAACGCCATAGTAATAAAGAAAACACGCTAGGACTACAAACATCATTTTGATGATGCATTGATGGATTTCTATAGTTTTCAATTGATTAGTTCGGTTTAGTTTTTTTTTTTTTTGACCGGATTAGTTCGGTTTAGTTGGACAATAACTATTTAGACTTGTTTATGTATTAAATTATGCAATTGAGATTGACATGTAATGGGTATATTATTTTAGCGGTTTGTATGATGGGTTTGATTATTAATAAAAGTTGCGGTGGAGACAACTTTCTCATAGATAATGCTACATCCATTCATTTGTTGGAGAAACTGTCAAGAAGGAAAAAGTCAAGGAAAGTGGTTTTTCTTTCCTAGTTATCTCCGTTCATCAGCAAATTAAAAATGAGATTCCGTCTGTTAAAATATGTCTGATTCCTCTGTGTTGATAGAAGTTTAGGAAATTTAATGTAAGTTATGTGAAATTAGGAAAAAAAATCTGGGAGAAAGAGAGGATTCGTCTGTGACATTAGTTGTGCGTGGTGTGAGCGAATGGGTACTTAGATTATAATTCATGTTCAAATTTTAAAGAAAAAAATATATCAACAAAAAAGTTACACTTTTTAATATCATTTTAACACTTTCTTTTTATCTGAGCAAAAACAACCCGAGAATCGGCTTTCAAGCTGCCAAACTAATTAAAAACAAACCTACCTGAGTGAGAGAGTGTTTGGGTAAAAACAAAACTATAGTTTCAGAAGTACTTTTATGGTATACGAAGTAATTATGTAGAGGAGTTTGTTTCAATTTACAGAAAAGTATTTTTGAGAAACACTTTTGGGGTTAGCCAAACACCTTCTAAATTGCTTCTTTGGAAGTCAAAACGAAATGCTTATGAGGCTCCCATTCTCCTCTTGACTTTTTTGTTTTTTTTTTGGATGAGCACCAGGGTATCCTCCCACCTGGTAAGCAGAGACTAATCCACAGGGTCTGTCAGGCGGTCCAATGACCGGGCCTCCTCCCAAACGAATTTTCTCTCTACACGCCGCCCGTAAGAATTGAACCCGGGACTAGAGACGTTTAAGGGAACGCAGGTCCTCTACCACTTGCGCCAACCCACGCTGGTCCTCTTGACTTTTATTTGCCAAAAGACAAAAAAAAAAACGAAACTTGCGCATGCAAGTTCTGTATAAATATCAACAGTTTGAACAAGAAACGTGCGTGGCCAGCCGACGGCTGACAGATCTATAGCAAATCATACAAAGATTTGACAATTCAGCGAAACCTCCACGCAGGTTCTGGTCAATGGGTTTTGGAGTTTCCATCACACACACAACCCCAACAGTATAAATCAATCACAGAACACAAACATGAAGTTCATAATAAGTTCATAAATTAGGGAAAGGGAGAAGGAGAGAATGTACGTGACAAGACCTCGGTCTCTGTACAAAAGGAATCCCGAAGCTCTTGGGAATCAGCCAGAGGGACCAAATTCAGGATACTTAGTACTTCAAGATGAAGAAGCTGAGACCTACGGATGTTTTGGTTTGTGGAAGAATGGAATCGGCAACCTGCCATTGCCTCAGAACAGGAACTTAACTGTTGTTTATGCAGTGAGTAATGCAGAAGGAGCTGACACATATGAAGATGCAGTCATGTTCATTCCTGTTCTTAATCAGCCTTTGTCTTCTAATCGCTACTATGTCATTCGAAGCAACGGAAAGCGTCAAGGGTATGCCTCACTTTCTCAGATCATATATGCTCTGTTTTTCGGCTTTCAATTATATTCTTAGTTCCATGCTTGTAGTTCATTGGTTTATCTGTTTTGCGCAGCGAAGCAAGCACATGTTCAAAAGAAGACGACATGGGAACATGTTTGTGTTGTACTTACATCAAAGACGTCAAACCAAGACCACTAAATCCTTCTGATTTGTATCAACAATTTGAGATAAGGAAAAACAGATGGGGATTCAAAGGCAAGTCTATTGTCTCAGATGGGTTTCCTCCTGAGTTCTTGAGGAGACAAAGTTGGAGCTTGTCAACCAAGACACCACGCCATTACCAATTGGGTGAAGCTCTTGGGATCAACCCCACCTTGCGAGCCCAATTGCCACCCTTTACTTTCTCATCATCACTATCATCTTCTGATCGCTCTGAACCAGTGGTTGCAGGGAAATGGTACTGCCCTTTCATGTTTGTGAAGGAAGAAGGAGTGAGTGTGAAGGAGCAGATGAAGAGGTCAGTTTTCTATGAAATGACACTCGAAAGAAGGTGGGACAGAGTTTTCTCAAAGGAAAACGGTGGGAACAGTCATGAAGTGTTTGTGGATGTTGTGGCGAAAACTGAAGTTGCACGTCTGAGTGATGGGAGAGAAGCTGTTTGGGAAGAAGGAAGAGTTGGTGAAGAGGGTGTGATGTGGCTTCGGAGTTTGGAGAGAGGAGAGAGAAAAGTAGGGTTGAGCATGGCCATTGTGGAGAGAATGAGATGGGAGGAAGAAAGAAGTGATTGGGAGGGAAATAATGAGAAGAAGCAAGTGAGATTTGAAAGAGTGGAGAAGTTTGACGGAATAAGTGGAATGTGGAGGACTTTTGGATTCTATGTGTTAGTAGAAGGCTTTGTGCTGAAGAGAATGGATGGAAGCCAGGTCTTGACTTATGATTTCAGACACTTAAATCATGTAAGGTGCAGTTGGGAATAAACTTGTCATCTAGTGGTATAATAGCTCATGAGTACAAGTTTGATCTCGTTTGTAACCTCAAGTCTTTAATACCTACCTTTTAATTAAAAAAATTAGATGACATGGATAGAGTTCAGTTTTTATACATCTATTTTTATCTTTCTTCATGTATATAATTCCACATAGAAACGCCATAGTGATAAAAGCAAGATAGGAACACAAACATACTGATGACGTATTTGATTTCTGAAGTTTTTAATTGATTAGCTTGGTTTACTTGGACAATATAGACTTGTTTATGTATTAAATTACTTACATATTTCTTTGAATTTATCAAATTTAAAATGACTTGTAATGTGTGAGTAACGAAAGAGTTATTTTATTAAAAGTCCCTCCTTCATTCTTTGATCAGCCTTTGATCAAGTGGTGAAATTTCTTTGCAGTTTCAGGGTAAACAGTTTGAACTAGAACCCTTGAGATATGTAGCAAACAGATCTAATAGCATAATAAAGAAAATCATGAAACTGTGAAAAGCCTGTACATGTAAGGATTTTGAATCTCTGTTAGGGACTGTAGTGCACACTCTTTGTATTCTTTCACAAACAAATCTTGATAACAATTTCAAGAAACAAAATATTAAAAGAGGGACTCACTAATTATAACATAATTGTGAGAGAATGTAAGAAGAAGATGCATCAAAACTTGCACTAGGGATTTCTGCATGTGTAACCGAAAAGAATATCAGAAGATTTTATATAAAGGTGAAAATAAGCCAAAAGCCTATCAGGAGCCTACAACTTAGTCTCATTTGATCTTGACCTTGTGTTAAACAAAAAGGCTAAATTCATACTTAAAATACTCTAGTGAACCTGTCAGAACGGCCTATTTTACATCAATAAATGTTAGAACACAAATATGAAGTTCACAAACGCAGAAACTGAGAGAGAGAGCATGTATGTGACAAGGCCTCGATCTTTGTACAAAAGGGATCCTGAAGCACTTTGGCATCCACCACAAGAGGGACCAAATTCAGGCTACCTAGTCCTCCAAGATGAACAATCTGAGACTCACTCGTGTTTTGGCTTGTGCAACAATGGCATCAGCAACCTGCCATTGCCACAGAACAAGAATTTATCGGTTCTTTATATATACAACACTGGAGAACTAGAGGGGGCATCTAAAGATGAACTTATGTTCATTCCTGTTCTCAATCAGCCTCTGTCTTCTAATCTCTACTACGCCATCAGAAGAAAAGGCAAGCATCAAGGGTATGCCTCACTTTTTCTCTTTCTCTTGTACAACAAATATGTTATATAATAGGATAAAGTTCCTCTATTTCTCACCCCACATGGGATGGTGTGGCCTGTATTCTTTTTCCTTTTGCTATTAGATTGATGTTTTTGCTCTGAATTGTGCTCCTAGTTCCATCTGTGTAGTTTATTGGGTTATCACTATTTTGCAGCGAAGCAAGCACATGTACAAAAGAAGACATATGCACATGTTTGTTTTTCAGTTACAGCAAACACATCCAATCAAGACCATTCAATCCCTCCGATGAATACCAACAATTTGAGATACTGAAAAAGAGTTGTGGATTCCAAGCTAAGCCTATTGTCTCAGATGGGTTGCCTCCTCTTTTCGTGAGAAAAAAGAATTGGATTCTCTCATCCAAAACACCACACAGTTACCAAATGAGTGAAGCTCTTGGCATCAACCCCTCCTTGAGAACCCAATTACCACCCTTCACCTTCCCATCATCACTATCATCTTCTGATCGCTCTGAACCAGTGGTTGCAGGGAAATGGTACTGTCCTTTCATGTTTGTGAAGGAAGAAGGAGTGAGTGTGAAGGAGCAGATGAAGAGGTCAGTTTTCTATGAAATGACACTTGAAAGAAGGTGGGACAGAGTTCTCTCGAAGGAAAACAGTGGGAACAGTAATGAAGTGTTTGTGGATGTTGTGGCGAAAACTGAAGTTGCACGTCTGGGTGATGGGAGAGAAGCTGTTTGGGAAGAAGGAAGAGTTGGTGAAGAGGGTGTGATGTGGCTTCGGAGTTTGGTGAGAGGAGAGAGAAAAGTAGGGCTGAGCATGGCTATTGTGGAGAGAATTAGATGGGAGGAGGAAAGAAGTGATTGGGAGGGAAAGAATGAGAAGAAGCAAGCGAGATTTAAAAGAGTGGAGAAGTTTGAGGGAATAAGTGGAATGTGGAGGAACTTTGGATTCTATGTGTTAGTAGAAAGCTTTGTGTTGAAGAGAATGGACGGAAGCCTAGTGTTAACTTGTGATTTTAGACACTCAAATCATGTCAAATGCACCTGGGAGGAAACCAGTCCTTATAATATCATGCAGTCATATATTTAAAGAAAATAGTCCAAGAAAATATCAGATAGTGCGATGCATATATAGAGTTCATGTTTTGTCTTGTTTTATTTTCATATATGTACTTGTATCTCTCTCCATATAATATAATATATATAGAGACGGCATAGTAATAAAAACATAATGATTGTGTACTCAGTTTTACTGTCAATTTCCAATTTTATACATACCAAGAGTGAAAGCATATTGATGGTGTATTTGATTTCTAAGTTTTCATTAATTAGTTTAGTTTGATTATCTAATCTAATTTTAATTGGGCAATGCCTATATAGACCTGTTTTTGTTAGGAGAATGTTCCTCAAGGAAGATAGATTCTATATCTCTCCTTGTGTGTTGGGGTTTTCCCCCCATGCATGTACTTCTATATCTTTCCTTGTAATATACATCTCATTATGATTGTGTACTCAGTTTTACTATAAATTTGCAATTTTATACATACCAGGAGTAAAAACATATTGATGGTGCATTTGATTTCTAAAGCTCTCGCTGATTATTTAGTTTGATTATTTATCTAAT
Source organism: Neltuma alba (assembly GCF_004799145.2). NCBI lineage: Eukaryota > Viridiplantae > Streptophyta > Magnoliopsida > Fabales > Fabaceae > Neltuma > Neltuma alba. The sequence continues at coordinate 166,574 of NW_021635563.1, read as the reverse complement.
TTTAGTTGGGCAATATATACAGACCTGTTTATAGTAATGAGAATACCATTGAGACCCCCACAAGGAAGGTAACGACACTTTGGACCTATATAATTTCAAAAATATTTCTGCAGGTCCATATAACTGAAGTGAAAATATGTTTCAATACAAAAGTATAAAATACCTTTGATACAAATACAAGATGTTCTCTAACATTAGCTACTCAGATGTGGACAATAAATTGTTCAAATTTTGACAAATATCTCAGTGCTTGTGTCTACCAAAAGCCCAGAAATGCCATGCAAGATGCAAGCCATATTACGACGGTGGAAATAGGGGGGAAAATAATAATAATAATAATAATGGTGTGTGTGTGTATGAAAATCACAGCATAAACAAGGGAATGAAGAATTAAGACATTCGAATTCTCTTGGATAAAAAATATATTACATTCAGTCCTAAATATAAGAACTAGTTTGTAGTACAATTTAACTACAAAAATTAACTTATATTTAAGGCCGGATGTAGCATATAGAGACAAGACCAATCTAATGGTGAGTCTCATGAATAATTGAGCAACTGAGAGTTCAAATCCAAGAATCACCAACTCAGTTATTCCATGCAAACCTAACTCTCTTGTATTCTATCGTCTGTCTCATATTGGAAGGTAGAGAACCAATATCAACATAAAATATAAGGGGGGAAAAGGGCATAAAAATGGCATTCTTTATACGCTGGGAGCAATAACATTTATCTTCGTACTGTGCAAATACATGAATCCCACTCTAGTTGTCAAATTCCTAAGGAACAAATAATTCCAGAAAAGTTACAATATTTTAACATCACTTTAACACTTCTCCCTTTTATCTGAGCAAAAACAACTCGGCTTTCAAGATGCCACAATACGAGCTTGTATAATAATTATTCAATGTTTTTCCGGGCAACAAATAGTGGAAAAGGTCTTTTTTTTTGTTCCCTATGATTTTGTTCAAGAAATGTTTAACTATTGGTTCCCCTTCGCACTCTTGATCTCGCGCTTCAGTGAGGTAAATGTAAAATTCCCTGAGTATATTGCTTCTTTATCTGCCATCCAAATTCCATGACTCAGTAAACTAAAAATAAGCAAGACAGATACAAGAAATAAATTCATAAAAGAACAAGTAAAGATATCACAACAATACCATCACATCCTAAAATATATTTGCTCGTTTTTCATAACCATACATTTTGTTATATTTTAACAGCAGCATAAGTGACACACATGAAGCACAATTTCATGAGTCAAAAACCAATTTCAAAAGAAAAGGGCAAGTCACAAGTGACATCAGGGATCATAATATCATGGCACGAATATTAAATATTTCTCAACCAAATGATATTTGGTAACCTCGAAAGAACAGTGCATTTGGGAAACAGGTCTCTGTTTGGACTGAGGAGAATGATGGAGGTAAGTAAAAGCACGATTTCAATCTAAAGCAGGAGAAATGTCCAAATCAAACCTCCACTTCCCCTGTATAATGCAACGAATAGAGACAGTTATTGCATACATAAAGATATGGAATAACTGTCTCTATTTGTTGATTGAATGTCACTCAGTTTTCATTCAAAAAATAAAACAAAATGAAGATATGGAATAGCAGACAGCATTTACCTGTCAAAGAGAGAGAACTTACTTCCCGACGAGCATATCTGGCCATTGCCTGGAGACAAACTTTAGATTCAGCAGCAATATATTACCCATATAAATGGAAAAATATAAAAAGAAAAGCAACTAAAAGAATCAGATAAATGTTTAACAAATGGAATGCAAAGGAAACAAGAAGAAATCAAATGTGGCAATGGACTTATGCTGGAAAATGAAAGTTAAACAATGCTAGACCAAGTGGTTAATTGGCAATATACACAAAAGACAGGAAGCTTTGAAAGAAACAAGACGGACAGGCTTGTTTTCTTATCATTACTCTCTCTCAGGCTTGCCCTTAACCGTGAATATAGGAGCCTCAATTCATTCCAACGTACAAGAAGTGAGGAATTTTAGACAGAATGCTAGGACCGGTTGGAATAAAAATACGTCCCTGCTTTGGTACACTATGGATTAAGGACTAGCCAATGATGTAAAAACCCTTCAATTTTCCATTGCAGCTATGTTTTGCCCAGAAAGACTTTAAGGTCTTAATCCACTCCAGATGAGGCAACCTGAATAGGCAGACCATATGGAAAGATGCCACAAGGATAAGTACTCCTTCCTCATTGTCACTTACCTCACTCTTTCGTGGAGCAAACATAGATTGCTATCTTCAAACTTTATGAATTATGCTACTGATGACTGTATTCCATATGTTGAATAAATAAATTGATACGTTTATGAAAAATATAAAATAAAATAAAATGAGTCCCCCCCTCGTTTTGTCTTATTCATTTTCGATAAATTGGTCATTACATCCTCCCCAGTCAGGTAAAGAAACTTTAACATAAAGGTGATATTTCTGAAAATGCCAGCAGTTTAAAAGTCTCACACTAATCTATTACACAAATACTGAGTAAAATTTCACATATTGAAGAAATACCTGCACTGTCCGCAATGCAGCAGCATCTGGTGTTGACAAACCATCGCCAGAAAATATATTCCTGGAACAATTTAAAAAAAAAAAAAAATACATTGTGTTATGTGGAAATGCATTCTCAGCAAAACACATCCGGAAAAAATAGAGGTGGAGTATCAGCTGGGTGTCAAAAGCTACCTCCATATTGCATCAGAAAAATCATTCGGTTTAGCTTCAGGAAGCAAGGCTGTATCATAAGCAACAATATTTCCATAGAAAATTTTCTCTAGATTTTTCATCCACCTAGTCAACAAGAGGTTAACCTGCCATGTAAAAGTAACTTATTATTTACAAATATAGAGTTCAATTAATCATGAAGTCTATTCGTATACTCATGCATGCAATACCAATTCCTCCTGCAACCCGTTCTTATTTATGCACTCGAATATATAAGTTTGAAAGTGGAAACTAAATGTACATTTCGTTACACAATCTCATCATCCTGAAAAAATTGAAAACCAGAAATCAGATGCAATCATGAAAGCTAACAAAAGGGTTATTTCAAATAAATTTTTTTTATTAAGCAACAATAGAAATTTCTTGTTGAATAGATATTGACATCTAAACTAAGCAAGCAGCAAAAATGTACGTCCTTCCCAAAGATTAAATCTATGTTATATTTCTGTAACAAAAACGTTGACTATTGAGTCCAAGAGGGAACATAATTTTCCATAGGCTGATGTTGTTACTTAAAACTAATAACGAAAATTATATGTATGTATATTCTTTCAAGTGAAAAACACTGCAGCTAATATGTTGTCGAGGTAGGATGCGTGAATAAATTGAGGAAGTGAAAAGGACTACTTACTCCTTCTTTAGACACTCTTAGCTCCACATCATGATTGTATATCTCATATAGGTATTGCCCAAATTCAACTCCCTCCTTTCCCTCTTGCTTCAAGCGACGCAAACATAGCCACATGTGAAGTACAAGTAAAGCAAATGTTGTTTTAAATGTTTTCTCCAAGTTAAACACTGCAGGCAACGGGAAAAACAGCTAAAATAAGATACAAGAATTTCTTTCTTCACGAGAATTAATTCAAATTATAATCCTCTCAGCCCATAATTACTCAACTCTATTCTCAAAATAAGTTATGAAGCCTACAAGCTTTGTCAAATTACTCGTGAAAGTTTTATTTTCCTTCATCAGTAAAGTAAGGAGAAGTTAAAGCCCTCAAAGTAATATACACACGCAAACACACACAAAAACACAAATGGCCTTAAAATTTCAGACCCGTCAAAGTAAAAGGAATGGCCCCACATAAAGATAAGTCATACAACAAAGTGAGGCCAAGTAAAGAATTCCGCCCCAACATGCGTTGGTGAAATCTATCTCTAAGATTTTGACCTCAATCCATATACCCCACAGAGCAACCATCCCAGTAAATTTTACCGTCCTTCATACAACAAGAACCTCACCATCCAGTTAAGGAACCTACACGGGGGCAAACCCCCACATCCCCACTAACATGTAAAAAGCTACACCACCTCTTCCGAAATGAGGCAACCTGGATTAAATGTGCTGCCTCCAAACTGAGGAACAACAAGAAGCATATTATGAAAAACCTGTGATTGGAAAATTATACAACCTCAAAGTCTCAAGGCAACTTAGAAGAGTATATCTGCGGAATAAACTTGCATGCGTGTGCAAGTACTTCTGTGCGTTTGCATTTAAGTCTGCATGTTTGGATTTGATAACAATTTTGTCCTATAGCACTATGCAAATTTGCTCATAAATTTGGTTATGATTATTCCGTAATGGGCTAACTTTTGGGAGATTTTAGCGTTAAACAGACTGCAGCCTGAAAATATGCTCTTGAGAAAAGTGGGAATCCTAGGATGAGTCAATAAGATGAGATGAAAGTCACATAGATCAAAAACATATGCAAGGAAAAATAATTTCAGTTTCAGTAACGTCAAACTCTGAAATTCCTCAAGTCCCTCAATTTAGGAAGACTTGACTATACCACTCAGCACTAGCCCTCAAAACTACAATTAACGAGTCCAATAGACCAATACAAACATCTTATCATGCAGCCCCTCAAATCTTACCAGGCGGAATTTACTCCCATGGGAAGGTCACATAGACAAGGTATAAAGTGGACAATCAACTCCCTTCCATCCCAACCCCAGTCCTCTCTTTTTTTTTCTTTTTTTTTTTTTTCCTTTTTTGGTTTTATTTTGAGAGTTTAACAATGACAATAGAAAATATCAGTTCGCTTTCATCTACTGCATAATTTAATCAATATAATAGTCACAAAGCATAGATGTCACCTTCGTAAATAGGAGGTTTATCAACCTGTGAAAGGATTCTCTGGTATACCACATTAGCTCCTCGAATTGACTTGCTCTGTTTACTATAAAACATCAACATTTTCAGAAAGAACCGCTTGATGCCCTCAAAATTGGGTTCTTGAACTCTTAGTGGCGAATTTTCAGCCAAGGCCAGTGAGCAGGGCTTTGACCAGAACATTTTATCTAAATTAACCTAAAACATGCAAGGAGATTATTATCCGCATCAAATCAAGCAATAGTACTGCCTGCATGAAAACTTATATAACAAGAATCACAAAAAAGAAGCAACAAGAAGTTGCATCCACGAATTCAGGCGGCAGAGACTGAAACCCATAAAAACATGCAGGGAAATTAGAAAAAAAGGAAAACGCTGTGTATAAGCCAAGGCCAGTGAGCAGGGCTTTGACCAGACCATTTTATCTAAATTAACCTAAAACATGCAAGGAGATTATTATCCGCATCAAATCAAGCACATAGTATTGCCTACATGAAAACTTGTACAACAAGAATCACAAAAAAGAAGCAACAAGAAGTTGCATCCAAGAATTCAGGCGGCAGAGACTGAAACCCATAAAAAAAATGCAGGGGAATTAGCAAAAAAGGAAAACGCTGTGTATAGTTGCCATTGCTTGGAGTAAGCTGCAAGAGCAAATCTCACAGCTTTCTTTTAACCAACCCCGAAAAGCCAACACACAAAGGTAAACCCTCATAAATAGAATTTCAATTATAAGCAATTACCAGCAAGTAAGCTCAACCCCATAGTTGGAACCTTCAAAAATAACAAGGAACTGGAATTTTATATCGATACCTTGGGTTCATTTGTACAATCGTTCTCCTTAAAATTAGTTGAAGTTGGCGACGACGCTGCCGCAACCTTCGCATAACTTAGGCGCGTCATGGCACAAATGTCTTTGCCAGATCTCAAATTACTTTGTGATCCAATTTTAGAAACATGAGTGATTGCTTTACTCCACCTTTGCAACATTCTGAATCAATCCTAGACCAAATCATAAGAGAAAAAAATAAATATCAGCTTATACAATGCTGCATTCCAAGTAAACCCCATTATAGCCATCTACAGAAGTGTGTAAAATAAAAGCACCTCAAGCTAAAACTAACAGTGACTCGACTAAAAGCAGCAAAATCTTCGAATGTAGCCAAGCAAGTAAAGGAAGCTTTAAAACATCGAAGGGCCTCCTTAAACATGCAATACGAAACTGAACTGCCGAAGAACAGAAACGGTGATTTAATAGGTATTTATATCAACGGTAAGGATTCAATCATTTTGAGTGATGACGATTTAGTCCACGTGTTGGGATGACTTGGCATAATCTGAAGCGTACATGCAATAAACGCTTTAAACTGCATCACGTGGGAGCCTAGATCAAGATGACTTGGCAGCGCCATTTGGTAAGAACTATGAAAGAGAATGAAGAATACTAAATTTTAAAAAAAAAAAAAAATTAAAAAGCACACACACAAATTACCCAAAACACCCCTATTTAATAATAATATGTAATAAATCAAATTAAATCCAAATAAATTTAAAACCACATTCGGTTCTTAATATAAAAATTATAAGAGTTAGACAACTAGTTTTTAGATATTAAGAAAATTAGTTAAGTTAGTTATTTATAATAAATAATGTTATTTTTTTTAAAATACCGTTATCAATAACGTATATTGGAACTACCTTTGATGAAAACCTCTTAATATGTGTAATCACTATAAAGATTACTTGGGAGTAAAGTGAACAAGTATATAAGACAAAATAGATTAATGTCTTATATTTAAAACAAAATTGAATCTATAATAGGGCTGTGCAAAAACTCTTTGTTCGATAAAGTTCGGTTCAATCCAAACAAATCTAATCCAATATGGTCCAGAAAAAATTAGTCCAGAGCAAGATTAGACCAAGCTAGTCTAATTGGACTGGACTAGACTGGAGACTGACCCCTTAGACTAGTTGGTTTAATCCAGTCCAATTCAGCCCATTTTTTAATTTTTAATTATTATTTATATTATTTTAATTTGTTTTAATTCTTCTATATAGGTTTTCTATCAATTCAAATAGTCAAGATTTATCTATTAGCTTCCTAAATGATGAGTATGTATATGTATCTTGTTCGATATAAAATATATATTGATAGGATTAATAAATGAAACATAACATTATTGAGAAATTGAAAGGGAATGATCAAATCTGACAAAGTTTGAATTAAAACGTGAAAAATTTTATATAATAAGTGCAGGTCGTGAACTGCCTAGACCAATCTAGGTAATCCAGTGGACCAAGTTCAATCCAACCCAACCTCAGGGTGGTACTGGACTAAACCAGACTTCGAGCTATCTTTTTTTGGTCCAAAATCTTTACTAGACCAAATATCAGTTTGATAGCAAACCTAGTTTATTCTGGCCCATACATACCCCTGATCTATAACTAAGGGGGTGTTTGGATACCCTGAAAAGTGCTTCTTAGAAGCACTTTTCCGCAAATCGAGATAAACTCCTCCACATATTTACCTCGTAGACCATAAAATCACTTCTGAAACCATAGTTTGGTTTTCATCCAAACACCTTTTAAATCTTATATTATGAATTAGAGATAGTACATTGATTTCTATATTCATAATTTATCCGGTTATCCGAGAAATGACTTTAAATGATGACATAGCTGATAATACACTTTAGTGGGCTTGACCCCAAAAAAAAAAACCTTTAGTGGGCAAAGACAATTTGGACTTCTCATACACGAGGAAATATGTTCCCCCATAAGATAGTGGGGACCAAAAGCACTTTAAAAAGTACTTTTGTATAAATTGAAACAAAATTTTTTTTATATGTTTACTTTTGGAAAAATAGTAAATAAAGACCTCTTAATATGTAAAATTGTGATTTGAGACCTTTAATTTGAAAAATGGCAAATAAAGACCCGGTCTCATATTGCAAATATAAAATCTTAGTAAAATGTCTAAAATACCCCTCAACCAAGTTGTAATTTGGTTTACTGAAATTGCCATTCGTTAAAGTTAATTTGTCATTTCCCATAGTCAACTTGTCATTTGGTATACCCTTAGCCAAGTTGTGATTTGATCTATTGAAGTTGTTATTCGTTAAAATGAACTTATTATTTTCTATAATCAACTTGTCACTTAGTCGAGAGGCATTTCAGACATGTCATCAAAATTTTATATTTGCAATATGGGACTGAGTCTTTATTTGCTATTTTCCAAATTGAAAGTCCCAAATCGCAATTTCACATATTGGGGGGTTTTATTTGCTATTTTTTCTTTATTTTTCTCATGTATTTACTTTGTATATTGTAAAATTATTACCAAAATGCTAATCCAAACAACACGAATGCATTTTTGGTTTTCATGAGAAAGAGCATCTTCTTTTTATACAAACGCCCTTAATGATGGAAAATGTGCTATTTTCTTTTATCTCCATGTAAATTTTCTTCGTGCCAAATGGGATGATACTTAACAACGTAATGAATTTTAATTCTTTTATTAATAAGAAAATGAATTTTAATTTTTTTTATAATCAAAATGAATTTTAATTCTATCACCTTATATTTGCGCTTTTTTTTTTTTTTTTGACCAGAGACTTATATTTGCGCTTCTAGTGGAGAGTTTTTGTTCCTTTATTTACAGCCACCTTTCAAATAAAGTTAAGAATTAATCTATGTTAATTGGATATAGTTAAGCATATAAAATTAGCACATCTTTTAAAAAAACTTTAAATAGGTATGAATATTTAATATTAAGTAAGTCGAGTTTGGAGATGACAAAAATATTAAACCAATATTAAGTAAGTCGAGTTTGGAGATGACAAAAATATTAAACCAGTGAAAACTTTGTTTGATACTATAGCCAACTGATGTTTTTAAAATAAAGAAAAAACTTTTTACTAATTAAACTGATTTAAAACCAATTTTTAAGATTATTTTAGAAATGCTGAGTGAATATAATAATTATTGAACACCTTAAAATCCCCTTGTCCGACGGGATTTTCACCTTTGGATGGAATTCATTAATTAATTGTATAAATTCGATATTTGACAACTTTCTTTGCCTGGTCTTCAAAATGATGATCTGGTCTTAAGCTTTATGCTGTTTTAATGTTTTTTTGTTGTTAGTTTTTTTTTTTACAAGCACAAATATCCTCTTGTTTAAAACACTGTCGAATATTAAATATAGACACCTCTCCTGACGGGGATTCAAATATTAGTTCATCACATTGTGAGAGACTCACCTCTTCAATTAAACTCAATCCCTGTTGGTTAGTTTTTTGTTTTGTTGGTTGTACTTTGCTCGTTCTTTTCAAGTTTTAGATGTTTTGGCCCATCTTTCTCGTTTAGTTTTTTTTTTTTTTACCAAATCTCGTTTAGTTTATTTGAACTTTACTCAAATTGACTAAGAGGGTATTTGGCAACCCTCAAAAATATTTCTCAGAAATATTTTTTCGCAAAACGAGACAAACTCAATCACATACTTACCTTGTAAACCTTAAAAGCATTTTTGAAATCATGGTTTGGTTTTCATCCAAATACCCCCAAATATCACTGACAAGCTCTTTCATGTAATTAGTTTATTTAGGTTGAATTAAATTAAATTGTTCTTTTATCAAAAAATTTATTAACTTCCTATTGAATAGGGGCCTAATTGAAATACTCCTCCAGTCCTAAATGTAAGACCCTTATACACACTAGTATAAGGGTCTTACATTTAGGACCGGAGGAGTAGCTTATGAGTAGATTTTTCTATCATAATTTACGGAATACGAGGTAAGTATGTTAGACAAGTCTTATTTTAATTTAAGTAAAACATACTTATAAGTGCTTTTAAGCGCTACTCCATATAGGCCCCAGAAACACATGAAATTCAAGAAATCTTAGTGTGTCTTTATATGTCTCAACAAAACTCATAATTTAATTTTGGATTAAGATACAAATTTATTCTGAAAGCTTTCATTCCAAAACGTTGGTTACCTAAAAGTTTTTTGTGCAAACTTACCCCGAAAGTTTAAAATCATATTAATATTGCCTTCTTCTATCTGAAAGTTTTCATTCCAAAACATTGGGTACCTAAAAGTTTTTTGTGCAAATTACCCCGAAAAGTTTAAAATCATATTAATATTGCCTCCTACGATTAAAACTGATAACAGTCAACATTATTATTTTAATAGTTAACATTACTATTTTAATGGTCAACATTATATTTTTAACAGGATAAAGCAACATTGTTATGACCAGTATTTCTGAGTGAAAACTTTTCGAGCACATTTGTATCTTAACCCTTTAATTTTTACAAAATTACTTATCTTTAATTAAGCATCAAGCAAAATTGTCCTTCACTCGCTAATAAAAACTCCATGTCATTAGAAGGGGCGTAAAAATCAACAAATAAAAACTAATAATGATTGGATTGAAAAGAATATGTTCAATAATATACTTTTAAGGAGAATCATGAAATTCGTTATTGCAAATTAAAGGGGAAAAAAAGAAAAATTAATCTTTTTGTTCCTACAATTTTGACTCAGTTGAAACTTAGTATCTGAGCTTTAACTCAATGCAACTCAATTCTTATAATGCTGACACGGTTATAACTCAATCCTATGAGTCATTATAGTTTTAGCCATTTAAAAATTTAGTCCCTATATTTTAAAAAAAATAAAATCATGTATTTCATGATAGGGACTAAAGTTTTAAATAGTTAGGAGCTGAGTCAGTTCATTGATTAAGTTAGAACAAGTCAAAATTTTAGGGATAAATTACATCGAATTAAAGTTTAGAAACTGAGTCAAAATTAAAGGGCCTAAAAGATTAATTTTCCGAGGGAAAAAAATTACACAAGAGGAGCTAATCCTGACAAGTGACTGGTGTTTTCAAACTGAAGCGGCACATACTTCCCTCATGTCATGATCAGTGAGAAGCCTAGTGCTGGGAGCAAACTGCGTTGCAGAGGGAACATCTATGTCTTCAATATTATCGGCCACAGGTTCCAGAGAGAAACGAGATCTGATTGCCTTAATTGTTCTCTGTACAAATTCTGAGCGAGGCAGGAATTCCTTCATTCGACATACAAAGTCTGTGTGGCCTCTAGCCTGAAACACGATAAATCATTGAAGCCCATTATAATGAAGGAAAAACTCCCATATCCTAAAGCCAATATGAAGATCCCAAAAGAGCAAAACAAAATATCCCTAATAGGCACAGATGCTGCTTCTAAGGAACGCAGAACGAAATAATAGGCTTCTAGCCTGAAACAATGATAGACCATTGAAGCCCATTATACAGAGAATAGGCGCCAGATATAAGTACTCATTCCTTGTGTCATGCAGTTCAGAGATTCTCGGAAATCAGTCTCAAGCTCTTCTTGCTTCTGTGAGGATTAGACCATTCATTGAGAATATATATAATTGTGGATATATGCAGACACTTCACTCTCTTTTAAGTTTTAACATCTTTTTTCTTTCAGTTCAATGAGAATCAACGAGTTATATCACTAGTGAACAAGAAATCTCTAGAAAATTTTCTTTTTGCTTAACTAAAATTATAACAGTGATAAGAATTTATTCGTGATATGGCACATGTATGAATGTATTTAGCTAGCAAATCACATTTACTTTATATACAAAAGTTAATTAAGTGCAGTTGGCATCATTTGTATTTAATCAGTACATGTTTGCAGAAGAGAGCGTTGAAATTGTAAGAAAGTATTGTTATGGTGGCACTTTGTAGCTGGCATTGGCTTCCGAAAGAGCAAAGGGCCATTCAAAACCCATAAGACAAGAATCCATTTTATTATCAAAGAACATATATAGATTTAAGTCCGACATGTTTTGGAGAGCACTCATTCTCATTTCTCAAACCTGAGCTTCTAAGATTGGCTGACTCATAATGATATCTTGTGAGCCTTGTTTGAGCAAATGATAGGGATTGATCTGATATCAACATGTCATCATGTGATGTAAACTTTCCATTGTCGTGTTTAAAACCACTAACACATGAGAACAATTACGTTACAGACACTGGACGTGTCCTTAACAGGCAACATTCAGTATAAAATGATTTTATGTTTTAACTGGCATAATGCAGAATAGCATCCCCTTCCTTTTCTCTCTATACAGAAAGATAATAAGCAATATCTTAGCTCTGCGTTTAGAGAAGTAATAACTATTCAAACCAACAAATTGTAGATAGGTAACAAAAGGAATTAGCACTGACTGATTCCATCAAACTAGAACCAACAATATTTTCATTTCAAAATTTCAAAAATTTTAAAGAAAAATCATTAGCAGTCACAAAAATAATTTCTTACAAGTCGGTAATTGGGAACCTTTGCTGGTAACTTGAGGTAGGCCATGTTCTTGACCTCATAATCCCACAAGAAGGATGTGTGGTGGACCCACCTGTGCTTGATTATAGATTGAGCATTTCCACCAAATTTACGATCACCAAACACATAATCTACAAGGAAAGAGGAATCGTCATTCCATTATATGACTCTTGAAAACAATACAAATTTGATTCCATCAAAACTTCATTACATGATCCTTGAAAGTGATACAGAAACGTTCCAAATGCTAGACATTTGTGCTTACTTTAAAAGTCCAAATCAATAGAAAAGGAGAAAAAAGATGAAGAGTGAAGAGTGTAACATTTATCATATACACTTTGTTCAATGAGCATAGAACAGACAGAAAATCATTAAAATCAAGTTGCGAAAAGGATAACACTTTTCAAGTCTTTTATACCGATATGGTTAAAAGCCTAATGGTATAATATCAACCCCAAAATGATATTTTTGTTTGTTGGATCTAAGCCCAGGATTTGAAGAACGCGACAGCTAAATTGACTTGAAAAACTAATAAGCACAATGATTAAGGCGAAACCTATGTACCATTCTCACGAAGATGGAAATCACCAATCCCTTCAAAAACTTCACTGTATAACTGACCACTCCATGACATGATGGAACGAGGAAAGGGCTGAATATCTGGAACAGAATCTTTATTACATATGAGAGTAACAAATATAGTTCCTTGGTCAACAATAACAGTGCCTCCCCCAGAAAACCTCCTGATGACAGGAATCTGATCCCGCAACACAGACCTGACTTCAACAAGTTCTGAAAGTTTCCTATTTAGAACATCCACTTTCAGATAGAAAATTCACTGTCATGCTGATTCTTACCAAAAGCAGGAAATAAAAGATATAAAATTTTCTTCTCCTTAGGCATATCAGCAGCAGACGGCGAAGCAGCCATTCGCAAGTAACACACACAAACACACACAGATATATATATATATATATATATATATATATATATATATCATTAGGAAAGAAAGAAGACCAACAATACCCAACCTCTGGTTCCGGACTATAAATGTGAACCATCATAATATAGACTCCTTCCAGTTTATACCCAAGATAGGTGTAAACAAAAAGTCAGTAACATGAGTCCTTCAAGTGGTGTGGTTAACTTACAACAATTTGATATTAGTTTATATTGGATCCTTAAACCTACCTAAAATTGGGAAAATGCATAACTGAAACGGAAATATAAGAATAACATCAGACTTCAATTCGCCGAACCAATAAAAAGAATGAAAACATACCCAGACAAACCCATGACAATGGCAGGGCAATTTGTTCCTTCATTAATCAGACACCAATTATCTGAACTAGTCCGAAGCAGCCGTTCCTCTAAGTACAATTGTTCCAAAATAGGAACCCCTTTTAATCTAATCAGCTTCATCAATGGAATCCCTGCTTCTCTTGCTTTACCCACCAAAGCCATAGCTCTGCACTTTGTTTCCAACTTTGAGAGGAACCCACTACTAGTGGACAAGAATTGAATTCAAACTAATGGAAAGAATGCTATTTCGGAAGTAGGAGAAGAAATGAGATGACGATAACAGCAAAAATGCTACAAAGAGAAGTCGGGGCTCACCGCTCACGGCTGATGCCGGGAGACTTTCTTTTTTTTTAAATAATGTTTGGACACTTTTTTTTTGGGTACAATGTTTGGACACTTGACGACCTCGTCGTCTGAACTGTGGACTTTGGGCCGAAGTGAAATGTAGTGCTTTTGACTGGGTTCGGGATTTGGACTTTTAGCCCAAAAAGGGGACCCAAATACAAGGAATATACAAATCGGTTGGCTAAATCCACTCAAGATCTTTATTCACAATTTTGTTCTTTTTATTGAACCCTTTCAGTTTATAGACGAAGAGAGAATCTAATACTCGCTAGCAACCAAAAAAAAGAAAATCGCTAGCAAGAAAAGCAGAGAGAATCGAATACTCTATGTTTGTCGCGTTTTCCCATAGTTTTCTTTAAAAAAAGAATTGGAAAAAAAAAAAGAAGAAGACCAAAACACAAGCAATTAACTATTATACCATTGTGTTGATTTGTTGTTGAAGGGTTGGGGAAAAGAATTCATGAATTGACAATATACACCTCCAGTTCTTAATATAAGACATATTTTACTAATCTGATTATATTAGATAAGTTAGTTAATTATAATAAATATGACATGTCTTTTCTATAACACCGTTCTTAATATCCTCCGTCCTCTTCTATTTAATTATGGTTGAGGGAGTATCTATAAGAATAATTTAGAAAAAATTGATAAATATGAGAAATAAGTCTTATATTTAGAACTAACATCAATTCAACAATTAGGTTATATATTAAGGATCGGAGGAGTATTTGGTTTAATAATGCTTTTTTCACGGAGACCCTATAAACACACAGTAAAATAAAATATGAAGATGCTACACTTTGAAGAATAATTACCAAGACACTACACTTAAATTCCTCCACGGGCTCAACAAGCTCAAGAATACAAAGAAATCATTCTCATTAGGAACAACTTTTATCTAGCACACTGACAATTTATTTTTTAAACAAGAGGAAATTGAAGTTGTTCAAGGCCTGAGTTTTAAGTTCTACAGTTTTATTTTTCAACCGGACACTCGATCATTTCCTAGCCTTCACTTGCTCCTTTTTTTAATTATTAATTATTTCCTCTCACCCTTCATTGTTCTGATTTCTCTCTCTCTCACCGCTAGAGTCAGAAAAACTGGTCAAGCCTGTCGGGCCGGTCTGTTTAGACTCTAAAATTATGAGGTTGGACTTGAAATTTTTCCTTTCAAATGGGAAATAGGCTCTGGAGGGCCGAGAGCTTAAAAGAACCAACCCATTTAGGCCATTTTATAATTTTTTTGTTTTTTAAATTTTTTTATGTAATTCTCATATTATTAATTTTTTAGTTAATAATATTTCAAATATTTAGTTATTATTATCATTTTAAAATTATATTTTACAGAATGATTTGATTTATTTAGTTTTAGACAATAATTTATCCAATTAAATTTTTAAAAAATGAGTTAATTTGGACTTTAATAATGATTTGATTTATATTATATGCATTGATATTTTTAAACTATATATATATATATATTTGATAATAGAGTATTTTTATACTTATATAACTTATGATTTTATAATTTGAATTAGAAATTTATGAGTTTCAACAATAATGTTTCTCACTTTAAAGTAAAATAGTAGTTAGATTGCAAAATTTAAAAGTAAAATTTCTATAAAGAAAAAAAACTTGATATTTTTGTTACAAAAGAAAAGCATAATTATGAAGAAGAGTAATTGATTTAAGTTACGATAAAGTTTCAAAAGATTAATGATAGTGTTTATTTATTGCACAATTGCACTATAGATAAAACTTTTGGATGTTGTTATCTTGTTAATGAATATTTTAGATGTTCTTAGATGTTGATGAATATTTATATATGATAATATTTTGTATTTGTGACTTAATTTTATTCATATTTATGTCTTTTATTAATAATTTTATTGGTTTATTTTTATTTTTTTGATAAAAAATATGAGAAATATAAAAAATAACTTTTTTCTCAAACCGACCAAAAGCCCACAGACCGGCCCTGAGCCTGTAGCTTAAAGGCCGGACCTAGCAAATTGAGATATTTTTGAAATTTCGGTTCTGGAGGGCCAGCCCTTTTAAGCCTGCCAGCCCTGAGGGGCCAGTCCTGATTCCCACCTTTACTCGCCGCAGCTACTGCCTTCATTTTTCTTTTTTATTTTTTTTAATGAAATTTTAGTGGCTAACTGCGGTTTAAGAGGTTAAGGGCTAATGTAGAAAAATAATCCGTACAAAAAAAAAAAAGAAAAATAATCCGGATGGCGGTATCTAATTGGTTAACTAGGCTTAATGTACCTAAATTACTTGATCTAAGTTGGATTTGGCAGTTTGTGGTCTAATCTAATTCAACAAAAATCTAAGATTAGGCTATATTGGATGTGGTTTATTGAACTGTCTAGACTAGTTTAAGGAGTTCAGGATCTCAATTTGCTTTTCATTTTTTCCCCGACAAGCAAGATTTCAACCTGATCAACATGATCAATACAATATGAAATGCCTAAAATCGTATTGAAATCATTCCGAAACACTAAAACTTAATCATAAACCTATGAGAATCTCTAAAAACATCCAACAACAATAAAAAGTAACATCCAGATTACAAAATATGCACCTAGAGTAGATCAAGTGGTATGATCACATGCTCTGAAATTCAGTTCATTCTAACCAGCCAATATGATCTGATCTGGTCCAATTTCATAAGATGGTTTAGTTTTACCGAATGAGTTTTTGCACACCCCTATGTGTCAGCATCCAGTGAATTTGATATATTTCGTAATGGAAGTCGCATAGAAATTTCACAAAGGCATTTGAAAGGCTTAAAGATTAAGAATGGTAAAGTGGTGACAACATAATGCGAATCGTTTCAAAATAAAATGGATGGAGAATATTTATCAAGAGGCGAAGTGGCCGACAAGTATGAGCGGCCCATCGAACTCAGAGGCTTCATTTATAAGCCCTCAAAAGTGCACAAGAAGATTTTGTAATCCCCCGTCAACACGATTTAGGTCTAACAAAAGAAACTAATCTCTTGTAACATGACGAATCAAGATTTGAGTATCTATTAGGAGAGGTGTCCACATTTAGTATACGATGATGTTTTGAATATGATTGTCTCCAATAGTAGAATACCTATGCTTTAAAGGAGAGAAAAGAAGAAGAAGAAGAGATTTTGTAGTCCTCTGTATTCAACTAATATCATTGCACTCGTTAAACATTTTTGCGATATCGTGGGTTTTTTTTTTTCAAATTATTCAGATTAAATTTAGGGGAAATTGTAAGCGCAAAAAAATATCTGGCAAAAAGAATTAAGAATGCTCTTCCTTAAACACCACTAAAAAACATGGAAGGAAAAATGCCAAGAAAAGAAAATCAGTTGTAGATTTTTAACATTTTGACAAAGTATGCAAATTCTGCACACCAAAAAATCTGCAACTGGTCTTCCTTTTTATATAGCTTTAACTTCGGGTCCCCCCCCCCCCCCAACTTTTTCCCCATATTCGAAAGAGGGAATTCTGATCCATTCTTACAAAATATCTTTGCTTTTAAGCCCTTTTTAGCAATATCCCATCAAAATTTACGCTGTCCAAAAGAATAAATAAATATATTTAAACAATTTCTGCCCATAAACCAACTATGCTTTTTCATTGTGAGCATGATACAACACACTGGTTATTTCAAGTGATTTTAGGTTGTGCGAAGTAAGCGAGAAATGTTTTTTTATTGTAAAACATAAAATTGGCTTATTTACCTGATTTCCAAACCTCCACTTAATGAAGTAAAACAATAACAAGGAAACAAACCAGCCCAACATTCACACACTAAATATATAGTTACATTGCTATAAACATAGCAATATTCAACCTTAACTGATAGTTGATATGGTAAATATACAGAACAACCATGACTTTGAATGTTCTGGGAACCCTATGATCAATATATATCTAGCTGAGAAGTACTTATTAGAGGCAACCAAAGCATGCATATCAGTTCAGTGCTTGGGTTTTGGCTTCTTTACAATCATCACAGTGCAGTGAGCGTGATGAGCACAATAGTCACTCACACTCCCTAACACAGCCCTGCAGGAACACAACATCAGCATGTCAAATGGAAGTTTTCTTCTTTTTAAAACAAAAAAAATTTCCTATATTAATTAATGATGTTTGCATAACAATTTTAAGCTAAGTGTTGAGAAAACAACAGCCGAATGATTTAAAGAAATAATAATCTCCCCAAAATTCTAAGATAAAACTGCGATAATGGTTAGTGGCAGGGAAATTTACATGCCTTTTTATAGCTCCATAACCATGACTTCCCACAACCAATATAGAAGCATGGTGTTTGTCCACAGCATCGCAAAGCACGTTTCTGGCGTCTCCTTCTATTACTTCCACTTCTACATCATTTACCTGCAGATACATTCACTTAATTTTTCCTTAGGATAAATATATAAAGTATTTCAAGCCTACAGCATTAGAACCTTTTGTTTTGGAGCAAAAGAAATATCGGGTGGACTTGGATTTGAGCTAGAAAAATTAAATTTGAATGTAATTGATTAATAAGATTGATTTTTTTAATATAATTAAATAGTAAAATTGGAAAGCAAGTAATAGTTACCTATAAAAAAATCCAATGTACAAAATTGATTTCGATTTTAACAAAGTGTTTAGATATACTACTATTTTAATAAAATCACGGTTTCGGCTGTTAAAAAATTGTTTTTTTTTTTTAAAATCCAAACAGGCGCTAGGATCCAAAAATTTAGGGATAAATACATCTACAGACACATCATAGTAAACTAAAACAACATATCAACACAAGAAACCAAAATAGAACAAGCGCTGATAGATTTTTATATAATTAGTCTTTTCCACGGTAAGAGGAAAAAACAGAGAAAACAAAATCATATTAAGAAAATTAATATCAAAATACTACTAGTATGATCTAATTTTCTCAAACAAAAACTGTCAAGTTAAAACCTCTTCTTTAGTAATAGTGCGCACTGTTTTTATTTTTTTTTCCTTTTCAAAGCAGTGACGCAGGCTATAAATTTACAGATAGAAGAAAAAATATGGATAGTTCAGATTTAACATATTATAAAATTATCAGTATAATATTTTATAAATTAAAACTATTTCTTTGTCCTTCAGTTTTGAACTGTGCCTGTGCGAACATCAGATTTGGGGGGAAAAAAGAAGAAAGAGGAAAATGAGGACCCAAACGATTTATGCATCAACAGACATTGGCAGTTCCAAAAGAAAATCAAAGAACTGGGTTCTTTTTTCAGTCTTCCATGTCTTTTCAACTTCACTAAAAATCGCATCCAACGTAGAACGGTAGAACCATCATAGAGTTAGAACAATCAAGCTATGAAACTGGAACCAGTTAATCCGGAGATTTTTTTTTTTTTTCATTTCTTCCTAGTATGATAAATCTGAGCGAAAATCTTGCTAGAGTCGCTTCAGTTCAGGGAAAGATTGAAGTTACTGAAAGAACAAATCAAATCGCACAAGAAGGAAACGAAACTGAATGATGGTAGTAATAGGTGGTTAAATAAACACATCCGGTATTCGAAGTGATTACTAATTACCGATTTCTTGATGCAAAGCTCTTTGGCCTTTTCAACAACTGTTGCAGCCGTTCTTTTCAAATCCGCATCAACAATGGGCAAAACGTTATTAGCTCCTGCGAACAATGCATTTTACATACAGTTTTCGACGAATTGAAAAACAGAGGAAAGTAGAATCGATGAGAAAATCAAAATAATCAAGAATCGATGAGAAAATGGAGTACCGTACCAGGGCCGGCGAAGCCGATAGTGGAGATCGCAGAAGGTCTAGCATGAACAAGAATGAGCTTGAAGAGAGGATTAGGGGTGGGAGTGAAGAAGTGATCGAGAGTCCATTCGAGAGCATAGGCACTGTGCTCACTCTCGTCCACAGCCACCATCATCACTTGCTTCTCCGACGAGGTCGCCATAGAAACTCAGATTTCGCTCACCGTTGCAGACGATCGCTTGCTCGAGCGTTTTAATTCCTGCGCTGGCTGAATTGGAAGTTGGAACGCTGCCACAATACGCTTCGCGTGCCGCCAGATTGATTCCATATTTATCCAAAGCATAGCCCAGTGAGAGCCGCTGAATCGACGTCGCATCCACGTGTAAAGTTTAGACTGGCTGCTATGTATGGAGTATGGACAATCGCCAGGCATGCCAAACTGTTCTATCTATACTTTTATTATTATGATCACTACAATAAATGGGAAGCATATTGCGTGATGTTGGCGCCTGGCATCACGGTAATCCCTATTGCGCTGATTCTTGATTCTTCAGCTCCATGTGTGCACTTTTTTTAAATTAATTTCATTTTTTTCCCCATCAAATATGAGCGGCCCATTGAACTCACAGGCTTCATTCATTGGGCGCGGCTTCCCTCCTCTGCCCATTCTCTCCACCGCCCCTCTGCTACCCCATCCCTCCTATTAAAATGTTACACCTGTACTTCAAGGGATGAGAACTGCCAATTTTTATTTTTTATCAATTATATGTATTAGCTCAAAATAATTATGCCTAATATGAAGACTGATTGTAAGTTACTATCATTTATCCCTAAATACTACCTTCGGCGCTTAATATAACATCTCGTTTGATTTTTATTTTGGTTCTAATTATAAGACTCCAATCCACTTTGTCTCTCATATTTATACATTTTCTCCCAAGATAATCATTCTAATAATGGTAGTTCTAGCAAATAAACTTGATTAGTAAAGATATTTTAGGAACGACAATACATATTTATTACAAATAATTAATTTAATTTATTTGTTTAATTTCCTCAAATTAGTCAACTAACTCTTATAATTAGGACCGGAGGTAGTATAAGATTTAGTTTATAATACAAAATAGATACTATATTCAGAGCAGAAAGTAGTATATAATTATGTCTAATATAAATAACGACTATAAGATATATAAATTGTCACAAAATACAAAATATTTGTAAGAATCTCTGATTTGAGATTTTGTAATTTTCATAATTTTTTTTATCATTTTCCCATTTAATTATAAGGCAATATATAATAGTAAAAAAATATTTTTTTTTATTTTGTGGCAATTTACATACCTTGTAATCGTTATTTACATTAAACATAATTATATACTACTTTCTATTTTAAATATAAGATATAGTTTATAGCGCAATTTAGACTACAAAATAGATCTTATATTTAAAATCGAAAGTAGTATCTTATAGTCGGTATTCAAGTTAGGCCTAATTATTTTGAACTAATACTTATAACTGAGGAAAAAAATTAGCAAATTAGAATGGCCCTTTTCATTTTTTTTTTTTAAATTCTGTTCTCTCAAAGGCAGGCATAACAGTTTAACATATAATAGGAGAGATGGGGCGGCGGAGAGAATGGGATTTAGATCCTCTCAGTAGCGTTTTCTTAGCATCTCTCAGTATCTTAACATCTTGTCCATTTAGATCATCCAAAGGCTCACAGTGCACCACATCATTAGGCCCATTCTCCCTTCCTGGTCCAAGCCATTAGCCATTTGATGTGGTGCACTGTGAGCCTTTGGATGATTTGAATAGACAGGATGTTAAGATACTGAGAGATGCTGAGAAAAACGCTATTGAGAGGATCTGGATCTTAGAGAATGGGCAAATGAGACAAGCTGTGCCCCTCTCAGCAGACCCTCTCTCTGTGCGCCCCTCAGCGTCCAAATTTTGGTTGTTGAGATTAATCTGAGAGTTTATGATGTATCACATTATTATACTATTAAAAATTAAAAATAAGTTTTAACCATAGTGTAAATATTTTTACCAACTTTGATTTTTTAAAGATTTTTTTACAAGGGAATATCTAATTTTTTTTGTACCTACCTTATTTCAACCAGAGAATTTGACAGCCCATACTAATTCAATTATTCAAATAACCATGAAAGACAACAACAACAACAAAAAACTCGACCACCACTTATTAAAAAAAAAAAACTCAACCACCAAATATTTATAGGTTGAGTCTAATTTTTTAGATTTATCTAACTTTAGCTGATAAATTTATCTCAATCCAATTTGATATAGATCGAGTCATATAGAACCACAAAAAGTGACAAATCTATACCAAGTGTTTTAATTTTTTTAATTTTTAATTAAGATAATTGATAGTGGAGTTTTGTCTCCTTTTATGATCTCATCTGACTCAATTTATATTAGTTTGGATCGCAATAAATTTTATAGTTAAAATAAGTGCATCCAAAAAATTAGAAGTTCCCCTCCAAAATAATTTAAAAAATAGTTTTTTTAATAGTATTGGATGTCAACACTTACAAGCAAGAAACAAGAGAACAAAGCTTATCTTTCTTCGTCAAACTCCAACTCTTGGTTAAGAGGAGGTGGTTGATCAAGAATACACTAAGTATTTTCTAGTCTATGGGCCAATCTTGCTATCCTATTGGCCATCTCCTTCTCCTCCCTGCTCACATGATACAAATTAACCCGCCAATCTCGCTATAATGAAAGTCTAATGTTATCAATAATGTCTCTAAATGGGTGATTATCATCACAAGCCCTTAAAATAATACTAACTGCTTCAACACAGTCACTGTAAAGATTGATATTCCTGTATCCCTTAGCCCAACAAAGGTTGAGACCATTTAAGATACCTAGTAGTTCAGCAATCATTAGAGGAACAGCTATCAGCTTGCAGCTAAAGCCGCAGATCCACCTGTTTATAGCATCTCTGATTACACCACCACACCCACTTCTACGATCTTTGAGCATTGATCTATCAACTTCTAGAAGTATATGGTCCTCTTGTACTTATCTAGGTTGTTCCACCATCCTAGATTTCCAGGCATAAAATTTACATGGTCCTATCAAATCTTGATCCCAACCGGCTCTAAAGAGGTTGTTGTTGACATTGATCCTTCTTCCTGTAGTGGTTGAGTTGAAAAGCTTGTTGCACCAATCTACCCAGATATCCTAGGAAATATATCCAAAGAGTCTTGCTTATTGAACTTTCTTGGTGTATTGTTTTCCTATATCATTCTTCAAATTCCATTTCACCCACTCCATTCCTTGAAGCATAGTAAAGGTTGGCCACATCTTGGGACAGATAATAGATTTCCATCGATTTTTTGTATTTTCACAGTCCCTAATCATATGCATTGAGTCTTCCACCTGTGCATATTTGAATGAACAACAATTGAAATCTATCATACCCTATCTCACTATAAGCTCGGAAGTATGTACTTGCCCGTGGGAGAACAACCATATGAAGGTCTTGATCTTCTCTGGGACTTGCCATCTCCATAGGCTACTCCAAAACACCACCAGCCTTTGTGAACCTGTAGTCAAAAAATGGTAAGTAGATTTTATAGAAAAACAACCATCTAGGGAAGGCTACCAAAGGTGTCTATCCTCTTGACATAATATGCTACCTTCTCATGTTTATCAATAAAGTCTTCATAACTCGGCACAAGATTAATCAATAGAACATTCATCTTTGACCCAGTTCTCATATCAAAAGTAGGAAGAATTACCATTCCCAATATTTTTTCTTACTCCAAGTTTAAACTTTCGCCACATTTCACATATTCCCCTCCAAGTCAAGGAGGAATTTGGTTTTTTCTTCACCTGTGGAAAACTCATCTTATCGCATTTATATTTACTTCTAATAATTCTCACCCACAAGGCATCAGTCTCATATATGAGTTTCCAACACAACTTCATCATATAGGCTTCATTTTGCTTCCTCAAATTTTTGACTCCTAATCCTCCAATCTTCTTGTCTTCCATAACTAAATCCCAAGAAACTAGATACAGTCTCCTTTGTTCTTCTGTTTCACCCCATAAGAACTTTCTACTAGTACTTTCAAGCTCATTCAAGAGGTATTTAGGCAAAAGCATTGTTTGCATGTGATAAGCTGGTAATGCTGAGAGAACTACTTTAATAAGAGTAGTTCTACCTGCAAGGTTGAGAAAGTTTCTTTTCCATCCTAATAATTTTTGCCTTGATTTTTCCAAGAGAGGGACAAAAGGCATATACAAGGCCCTTTTATGGATTAGAGGTATGCCCAAATATTTTTCCAGGTTTCCTGTGAGTCCCACTCCCATCCTGTGACTCATCTCTACAACTCTGGGTCCATGAACATTCTTGGAAAAGCACACTTTGGTTTTTGCTTTGTTCATCCTTTGTCCCAATGCTTCACAAAACCTATTAATACATTGCATCATGACATCCACCTGCCATGTAGAAGCTTCACCAAAGAGGATCAAATCATTTGCAAAAAAGAGATGTGAAATGGGGGGCCATCTGTACTCAATTCAATTGGTGTCCACCAACCATCATCAATAGCGTCTTGGATTATATGATCCAACCTTTCCATACAGAGAGTAAAAATGTATGGAGAGATCAGGTCACCTCGACAAATACCTTTAGTTGACTTGAAAGCCTCTGTTGCTTTACTGTTCCACAGCACTTGAAAGGATGGAGTGGCAATACAAGCCATGATGACTTCTCTCAACTTATTCTCAACCCCCATGCAACTCAAAGTATCATTAATAAAGCTCCATTCTAGCCTATCATAAACTTTCTCTAAATCAACTTTAATTGCCATCCACCATATATCTCTTTTTTTACTTTTCATAGAATGGATTACCTCTTGGGTGATAATGATGTTGTCACTACTTTGTCTTCCTGCGATAAAGCTACATTAATGTTTGCCCACCACTTTGCCAATAATGCCTCGGATTCTCTTACTGATTATTTTAGCGACAATCATGTAGCTTACATTACATGAGGAAATCAGCTGAAGATCCTTCATACTTTCAGGTGACTCCATTTTCGGAATCAAAACTAAGTTGGTATTTGATGATGCCTTTGTCGTTAAAGCACTCAATTAAACTAGGTCCTAATTAATTTGTAGTTTAGGATCGACCTAGGTCATTACTTCCAAGGAGCAAGTTGTGGGTTTCTTTAGGTGAAAATGTAGGTGATAAAAAAAAGTAATAAATTGGACCTAAACTAAAATGCAAAATTCTAAATCTAAATGCAAGATGCAAATGTCCTAAAATATATATGAAAATTAAATTAAACTAAATGAATGCAATGCAATTTTTGGGGGGTTTTCTCAGAAGGAAAATAAAAATAATGAATAAAGAAAATTAATCAGAAAGCAAAGAGAATTAGCAAGTAGAAATTCAGAAATTTCTCTTCAGGTACGGTAGAGGGGACAACTTAGGATTCGCATGAATTTAACTTTCATAGCCTTAATCAGTTAATTAGACCCAAGGGAGGTGATAAGAGAGTGGAATTAATAAACTTAATTACCTACTTGAAATAAAGGAAACCCTCAACTTCAAAAACCCTTAAACCATTAGAGAACTCATAACAGTGTAAGGTTGGTTAATTAAGCCTATTAAAACCAATGAAGATAATTCAATTTAATTTTGGAAATTATGTTTGAAATTATTCAATTAAACAATCAGATAATCAACCAACTTAATTAAATAATTAAGAGGCTTCAATTAAACAATCAGATAATCAACCAACTTAATTAAATAATTAAGAGGCAAAAGAACCCCAATTTGCAATTCAACCACATTGATAATTAAACTCATAATGAAAACTCAATTATAAATTCAATTAACAATGCAAAGGTTCTAAACATAAATTCCAACAAGTGTCTCAACACAAATAAAATCCAAATATCAATCCAATCCAAGCATAAAGATGATAACCTAGAACTAAATTGTCTCACAAAATTACAACTTAAAATTATTTAAAACTAAATAATTTCAAATCCTTGAATTAAAAAGATAAATGGAATATCACTCCCTTGTAGTCTTCAAGTGCTAGCCCAAGGCTCTAGTCTCCTTCATACTCCTCCCAAGTTGCCTCCTTGTAAGCTTAAGCCTCCATAAAAATTATCTTCCCTCCAAAATCATTAGATGCTGCAGCCATGAGGAGTAAAGAAGAGAAGAGGATGATTATGTGGAGATGAAGTGGATCCTTGCGTAGGGGAAAAGATGAGTGTGAGAGTGAAATAATTGTTTCAATCCTCCCCTCTCTACGTGACGTGAATCCTGGGAATATATGGGCACTGCACAAGTATAATGAAGAAGTGAATAAAATTCTTTGACCGCCTCTCAACGTGATCTCTCTCTTCGGATACTAGGCATGAAATCCTTGCTCTCAAATAAGGAAAGTATTTTAATGGGAGAAAAGGAAATTTCGCGGATCCAAAGCTCAAGCCCATTAGTAATTAATTGACCCACTTGATATTAGCCATTGGATTGTGCTTAGATTCCAAGAAACAATCTTGCACCATTGGATTTTCCATATGCAAATTCTTGTCCTACAAAAATTTAAGTGCATCCATTAATGTAGATTATATCCAAATATAATAAAAAATTAAACATTAGGTATGCACAAAAATTAGGCAAGAAAGTGCAAAACTTTCTAAAAATAGTCTTTCTAAAAATATGAGACTTGTTTCCAAAGAAATAGGAAAAATTAATTCCAAGTCAAAATAGGAAATAAAAAATATCTATATTTTTAATCCAAAATCTCAATTTTTATGCAAAATCTAAAAATCAACCAATTAATTCAGTAATGCAAAAAAAGTTCATTTAAGCTCAAAATTATCATTTAAATCCTAAATTAATATGGGATAAAATATATAAAAATTGGGCTTTATTAGTATTATTGAGACCTGAACTTTTTCTGGTTCCTGAAACACTTCTCTTACCATTCGGGTAATGCCTCTAGCCACAATGTTCTAATATTCATGATAGAAAAAAGCATGGATACCATCCGGGCTTGTAATATCCTTAAAATATATATATATATATATATATATATATAGTCAACTTTCCACTAACTTTTGGTGGAAAGTTGAAATGTTACGGTGGAAAATTTGAAGAGTGGAAATTTGGGAGAGACGTGTGGAAAAAATGGGAGGAATGAAGATTTTGGAGAGAAGGATTTAATGCTAGAAGAAAAAAATGAAAAAGGTAGTTGGAAAGATGGAGATAAAAGAGCGAGTAGGGGGCAGATGAGAATGCGTGAGAGAAAGAGGAGAAGAGAGAAAGAGAGTTGGAGTGTGCTTGAGAGAGAGGAGCATACCGGTGAAAGAGAGGGCAAGTTTTGAAGATATTTTAGGTACACAAAATTACTTCTTTTTATCAAACTTTCTTTATAAATATTTCCTGTATATTTTAAGCTTCCTATTTACGTTATTACTATAGTGATTGGAGAAAATTTTGAGACTTATATATGATCTAAGTATTGAGTTTTGACAAAAGTTAACTATAGAAATTTAGAAGTAAATCAGTTGTTAATTTTAATCGGTTTAGATTTCTCTATTTGTTAGTTTTAGTATTTAAATTAATTTATTTAGTGGAAAATATGTTATGTATGAGATATACCATATTTTTACCGATTAAATTTAAGCTAAATAATTTATTTTGATTGTTTGATATATTATTGAGATTTTAATCGGTTTAGTTTTATTTATTGGGTGACTGGAGGTTTTAAAATAATTATTGTAGCTAAAAAGTTTATTATTTGTGGAAATATATATGTGTGGTAGTTATACCATTAAAGTTTTTGATCAGATTATTTATTTATAAATACTTGAAGTATTATTGAATTTTTGATAGTTTGATTTTGAGGTTTAAACTTAAAATGAGATTTTTTAGAATTTAGAACATAATAATTTTATATTTAGAAATTGTGGAAAATCCTTTTTATTAAGGTAAATAATTTGGAGGTGGTAAATAAATAATTTGGGTTGTTAGAATTTTAAGTTGTTTCCAAAATACTTAATAATTTTGGGTTATCAGAGTTGCGGGAATTTAGAATAAAAATTAATTAAATTAGAAATTTAAATAATATAGAGAAGTTTAATTAATTAGTTTATATTAATATGTGGTTATATTAATTGTGTAGATTAATTATTGGTTGAGCAAAGGATTGACCTTGTGGTAATCCTTAGTATTGCTTTGGCGAGAGGTAACCACTTTCCACTTGTTATATGTGCTAATATGTTGTTTGTGAGTATTTTGCTATTTTGGTATAATGATTTGTTATTTGAAACTCAAGTAGATAAATTATATCTTTTGAGCTATGAAAATTGTCTTGTGGGATTTTTGGAATTGTGATTGAGAAGTTTGGAAAAGATATATGATTTATATCTTATGGATTATACTGGAAAAATATTGAGACATTTTTGTTATATTGTGAATGGTTGGTTGTTATTTGGATTTTTGGATTGAGCCCTATCCTACCACGTGGTAAGACCGCCATTGGTGCACATTGGTTGGCTTCTTCCTTCGTCCCTAGAGTAAGGGATAGACCCTTGTGGCTTTTTATTTGTCCCCCAAAGTGTGGGATAGGCCTATAATAAGGGATGAATCTTTGTGAATACTTAATCGTCCCCCAAGGTGTGGGATAGGCCTATAGGTCGGTTTGATCCCTTATAGTGAGGGATAGACTTATGTGGCTTGTGTGTTAGCCCCCATAATGAGAGTTTGGATGATTGAGATTATTTGAGTATACATATTTGTATTTTCATTGGTATATAGATATTGAGGTTTAATAATTATCCCACTTGACACCTCACGAGTACATGTTAGTATGTATGATGAGTTGGAAAGTTGGTTACTGAGGCGTTTGTCTCACCCCGTGGTTTAACATTTTCAGGCGATAGTTCAGGTGGTGGCCCATCAGGGAAGACTCTGGAGACATAGTGTGCTGTTATAGCTTGTATAGCCTCCCTGCTTTTGTTATATGTGCTGACTTGTTATATATTGCCACATAGGGCTCATATACTATCATGATGTAAAATAATACTTTTAATTACTACTATATGGTATGACAGGGCCGCGAGGAGGCCTGAGACATCTTAGACTCTGCATGTAACGCTCCTTCGAAAGTGTTGACTTTTGACTAATGGGCTCTATGACTTATATTAAAATGTTTTATCAGTTCGTGTGTTTGAAAGTGAAAGTTTGGTTTGGGCTAACGGTTGAATGATATTTCTGGACTTTGAAAGTCCAAGGCCTTAGTGAACGATTGATGTGGCTCGTAATATAAATTTATTTCTTTTAACCATGATAGCAAATTTTAAAATTTTAATGTTTCTTCTTTTCTATCATGGTTAATTTTTCGAATAAATTGAAAATTTTGATCTAAATGGGTTTTAAAAGAATGGTTGTCACAGGGCCCGGTGCTTTAAAGGCGCCAAGATCAAAAACTGCTGTCTTGATCTCCTCATCTGTAACTTCAGCTATAGGAATCTGTTTATCCGCATGCCCTAACTCAGGAAAAGAGTTACAAGTACTAAATTGGTTATGAATTCTAGTTCACTACTAAACAAAGAGTTATAGTAGGACAGAGCCATACTTTTCAAAGTCTTTTGGTCAAAAGTCCACTCTCCACTAGAATCTTTCATCCCATTAATTCAGTTTTTCTTTCTTTTGATGATAGCTAAAGCATGAAAAAATTTAGTATTACAATCACCTCATTTCAACCAATTGCATTTGGATTTTTGGCACCAAAGAAGTTCTTCTTGAGCAAGAACTTTATTGTACTCCTGCCAAAGTTGTTTCTCTGTTGCCAAGAGGAATTGATTATCTTTTCTTCTCCTTGCTCTATCCACCACTTCAATTCGATTTAGCAAAGCTTTCTTTTTGGTTGTGATGTTGCCCACTCTCAATTTATTCCATCTCTCCACTTCAATGGTAAGACAATTAATTTTTTGCTCCCAACTTCCTTGCTCCCAACTTCCTTGCTGCCAACTTCTTTTCACTACATCAATGAAATCTTCCTCAAGCACCCAAGTAGCTTGACACCTGAAAGGAGGTTTAGACAGTCTTTGATACATATGAGGGGTGCATTTGACATGAATAGGTCGATGATCAGAGCCATATCTACATAGATGATGAACTTTGGAAAAAGGAAAGATATTAGTCCAAGAAGCATTATAGAAAGCCCAGTCAATCCTCTCCTTCATATGGTTTCTTTCCCAAGTAAACTTGTCACCCACATACTCCATTTCTAGTAATTGAGAGCTCTGAATACACTCATTAAATTGCTTCATTGAGGTTACATTTGGACTAGCGCCCCTAGATTTGTCTTCTATAGAGAGGTAAGAGTTGAAATCTCCCAGAACAATTCATGGACCAAACATTCCCTGGCTTGTATTTAAACAATAGTTTAAAGGTACTCAACAATGGTATAGTATTAGTCAGATTTATTTTTAAATTTTTAATAGTATGATGATGTGGCATATTATAAGCTCTTAGATCAATCTAAACACACTATGTTGGGACACTGAGGGATGCTGAGAGAGGGGCCGCTAAGACAATCCGTACCCCGCTAACAGTATCCTCTTCCATTTTTAAGCCCTCAAATGTGCAAAACAAGATTTTGTTCTCCCCCCTACTCAACTAACATCATTGCACCTATTAATAAACATTTTGGGATATCCTGGGTTTATTTCACATTATTCAATTTTTTTCAGTCAAACACATTATTTAGATTAAATTTAGGGGAAATTGTAAGAGCAAAAAAATATTTGGCAAAAGAATTCAGAGTACTCTTCCTTAAACACCAATTAAAAACATGGAAGGAAAAATGCCAAGAAAAAAATATCAGTTGTAGATTTTTGACATTTTGACAAGATATGCAAATTCTGCACACATAAAAAATCTGCAACTACTCTTCCATTTTCTATATCTTTAACTTCGAGATTTTTTTTTCACTTTTTTCCCATATTCGAAAGAGAGAATTCTGAGCCATTCTTACAAATATCTTTTCTTTTAAGTCCTTTTTAGCAATATGCCATCAAAATTTACGCTGTCCAAAAAAAAATAAAGGAAAAATGGCAATAAAGGCACACCCAAGGGAATTAAATATAAAAAAAGTCTCTTAAAATCATCAAATTATTCTAAAGTTCCAAGGGACCTCATTGCAAAAAAATTTTATTTGTTTAATTACCAAATTTTTTTTTAAGTTTGCATTGACAATTGAAAGGGTAATCGTTGACAACTTAAGGTGTAGAATAACAACTATCGCGGCAGGTATTGACAAACACATTTTTTCAGCATATTACAAAATGTAATGCATGAATTGTCAATACCTGCTATGATAGTTGTTAATCCTTAACACAGCCCTACAAGAACACAACATCAACATGTCAAATGGAAGTTTTCTTTTTTTTTTTAAAAAAAAAACTTTGCTATATGAATTAATTGTAAATCCCTTAACCTCAAAACATTATAACTCATCATAAAATCACTACTATGGTAGAAAAGGAAAATCTGTTAAATGAACTACCATAGTAGGAAGAAATTTGCATAATTTTGAATTCACATTTAAACCGTTGCATGCAACTGAAATCATTCATTCAATCATAATCCACTGGGCCTCCGAGCCTCTGGCCCGGGTAACAACATACATCCAAAAATCAGCCCATCCAATTTGTTTTCCACAAGGTATAACAAAGTTCCATAAAACAATAGCAATGGCCTCCGGCCAACTAAAACAAAGAGGTAACGTATCCTCCAATTTACAATAGATCAATAATCAAAATATCACAAAAGACCCCTAACTGTGGCAATATACAACATATTCATACATAAACAAAGGCTAGAGGCCTAAAGCTAACCAAGCTTAAGCCTCTGCGTCTCTTCCCGAAGGCGCACGCCTAGAAACTTCACCTGAAAACATTGTAAACCACGGGGTGAGACAAAGTCCCAGTAACCAACCTTTCCAATACTAGGTACTACTCTAAATAGGTGCTCGTGAGGTGTCAAGTGGGGCAGTTCACAAATACTAAGATAACAAGATAGCCACAAAAAGTTATGCCAGTGCAATGATACAATCCCACTAACCAAATCCCTCACTTTGGGGGATTTTCAAGAGCCGAAGCCGGCCTATCCCTCACTATGGGGGACGTAAGGAGCCATAAAAGGCCTATCCCTCACTCTGGGGGACGTAGGGAGCCAAAAGGCCTATCCCTCACTATGGGGGGCGTACTAAGCCAACCATCATGCATTAATGGAGGCCTTACCACGTGGTAGTAACAGACAAATCTCTCACCAATTCCCAATCAATGCATCATGCTCAAATCATAATCAAAGAGTAATAATCATTTCACAATTAACCTCATTCAGTGGCATATCTTTCACAATTTCAAGATTTCATTCATCATCAAACAAAACCCCACAAGACGGTTTTCCTTTTTTATACACAACATATAGTTTGAACACAATTACTACTTGGAGCACCAAAACACAAATATACTCACAATACCACAGAAGCAAGTACTAAGGATTGGAAAGTGGTTACCTCTCGCCTGAGCAAGGAATAACAAACCAACGATGTGGCCCCGTGCACCACCAAGACTCATAACCGGTCTACACAAGCACACAAACACACAACCATCATATATTAGCTTTCAAACTAATAATGTGGCCAAAACAACACTTGGGGACACAAAATTCCTATCTTCCATCAAAACTCTACCCAACTCAAAGGGTATAACTATCAAAACAACACTCCAAAGTCCTCAAAGTCTATTAAAACATCAAGTCTCCTTCCAAGCATCAATTAGAGTTCAAACCTCAAGGACCCACTATAGGAATTCAACCTCCAACATCTCATTTGAGCAATTAAGGTTCCAACAACAAATCTAAACCGATTAAACATCCAATTTAACCCTCCTTAACATAACCCAATTCACAAAACTCAAAATCAATCTCTACATTATCATCCTCAATCCCAAATCATCCAATTCCATAAACCCTAACTCCAAAAACTCAAGATTCTTTAAATCCAAGAAAACTACACCGATTAAATACTTAAACTAACCCAAAGCAATCAATTAAACTCAAAACAATCGGTCAAAAACCTCAATTCCAACACAACCTAGAAAATCCTAGGGTTTCACCATAAATCCTTATAAATTCCAAGGAATTTCAAGAAAGAAAGAAGATTAGAGGTTAAAATCACTTACTTGAGGTAATGGATCCTTAGAAATGTCTTTCCCAAGCCTCAAAACCGAAACCCTAGCAGAGCTCCTCTCTCCTCCTTCAGATTTTCTTATTTTCGCACAACTGAACCCTCCAGCGATTATATAGAATCGCGACCTTTCGCCGCGGCGAACCCCAATCTTCGCCGTGGCGAAAGCTTCCCGAGAGGAAACTCTCGCTCGCCTAGAAGAACTTCGCCGCGGCGTGCCCTTACCTTCGCCGCGGCAAAACCTTCCCGAAAGGGAAGCCTCGCTCACCAAAACAACTTCGCCGCGGCGTCCCCTAGACTTCGCCGCGGCCAAACCTTCCCGAGAAGACACTCCCCTCTGAAACTCCCGGTGCGTCGCGGCGAAGTTTGGCGAACATACCCTGAGAGGGGTACGTTCACCTATTCCTCCAACAAACCTCAAATTCAACCCAAACACCAAGATCAAGATTAAATCACTAATCTATCCTCAAAATCAACCCAAAAGAGGCTATTAAAACTCGATAAAAACTTAGGATGTTACATTAATGATGTTTACATAACAATTTTAAGCTAAATGTTAAGAAAAAACGGGTTAATGATTTAAAGAAATAATAATCTCCCCAAAATTGTAAGGTAAAACTGCATAATGGTTAGTTGCAGGAAAATTTACAAGCCTTTTTATAGCTCCATAACCATGACTTCCCACAACCAATATAGAAGCATGATGTTTGTCCACAGCATCGCAAAGCACGTTTTTGGCGTCTCCTTCCATTACTTCCACTTCTACATCATTTACCTACAGATACAGTCACTTAATTTTTCCTTAGGATAAATATATAAAGTATTTCAAGCCTCCAGCATTAGACCCTTTTTTTGGATCAAAAGAAATATCGAGTGTATTTGGATTTGACTTAGAAAAATTAAAATGATTGGAGAACAAGTAATAGTTGCCTGTAAAAAAAAAAATTCAATGTTCAAAATTGATTTTGATTTTAGCATGAGTGTTTAGATATACTACTATTTTAATAAAGTCACGATTTTTTTTTAATCCAAATAGCCGCTATGGATCCAAAAATTTAGGGATAAATACATCTACAGACACATCAGAGTAAACTATAAACGCATCAACGTAAGAAACCAAAATTGAACAAGCATTGAGAAGATTTTTATAGGACTAGTGATATTGGGGCGAGGGACCGACTAGAATCAAGTAATGAACAGTCGGTTGATCTAGGTAGGACCTTAAGAGGACCTTTCTCTTACAACCTTAGTCTTGAAAACACCACAAGGTTGATCAATCCCTTGATACTGTCGAATATTCTTATGAGAATATAAGGATGCAAGAAAAGCTCACACAGAGAGAAATAAACTCAATTCTCATTCATCTAAGTCTTCCTTTTAAGTACAAAAACGTAGCCTATATATAGGCAACCATAGAATACTCTAGAATAAGCATCTTAAGACATAAATGCTAGAGATGATGCCTCATTAATGATTATTTGATTATGGAAGGCATCATTTATTATATAGAAATAAAAGGAAACAACTTAAACTTCAAGAACAAGTCTGCTATTTGAAAATAAGAAACTATAAAATAGGAAACTAATTAAAATAAACAGAATCCTAATTAATGTCAATAATATCACTCTTGATACTTTTTGAATTTTCTTGGATCTTCCAAATGGACTTTCATTGCTATTCACGTCCAAAAGTATAAATGAGCCTTTTAGATATCCATTTGGGCTTGAATGTAGTTGAATCATGTTATGAAACTCCCATGGTCCATAGCACAATGCATTTGAGCCCCAATTTAAAAGATTATAGCTCCAATGGACTTCTCTATGCATATATAATTGCGTTGGGTCTTCAACAACATGGAAATTGGCTTCAAATGCTCTTTTTGGTCTCTTAGAACGTGCTCTTATCTTTCTCAAGGTCCAAGTGTTCACACTTCGATAACTTATATGCCATGGTGGTTTTCAGGGTGGCCTTCCATATATCACGTTAAGCTCCGTCTGTATCCACGTCATCATCCAAGGAATTATCCATGTGCTCCTCCACGTAAGTATTCTCTATAAATCCCTCGAATACTCTGGAGGGCTTATTGGGCTTCGAACTGAAGGAATGCTATTTGGGCTTCATAACCTCCATATTCAACGCCTCTTGATCAGCTAGAATCAAGTAATGAACGGACGGTTAATCTAGGTAGGACCTTAAGAGAACTTGTCTCTTACAACCCTAGCCTTGAAAACACCACAAGGTTGATTAATCCCTTGATACTATCGAGTATTTTCATGAGAATACAAGGATGCAAGCAAAACTCACGTAGAGAGAAACAAACTCAATTCTCACTCATCTAGGTCTTCCTTTTAAGTACAAAAACGTAGCATATATATAGGCAACCATAAAACACTCCAGAATTAGCATCTTAAGACATAAATGTTAGGGATGATGCCTCATTAATGATTATTTGACTATGGAAGCCGTCATTTATTACATCGAAATAAAAGGAAACAACTTAAACTTAAAGAACAAGTCTGCTATTTGAAAATAAGAAACTATAAAATAGGAAACTAATTAAAACAAACAAAATCCTAATTAATGTCAATAATATCCCTCTTGATGCTTCTTGAATCTTCTTGGATCTTCCAAATGGACCTTCATTGCTATCATGTCCAAAAGTATAAATAGGCCTTTTAGACATCCATTTGGGCTTGAATTAGTTGAATCACGTTATGGAACTCTCATGGTCCATAGCACAATGCATTTAGGCCCCAATTTAAAAGATTATAGGTATGATGGAATCCTCCATGCATATATAATTGTGTTGGGCTTCAACAACATGGAAATTGGCTTCAAATGCTCTTTTTGGTCTTTTAGAACGTGCTCTTATCTTTCTCAAGGTCCAAGTATTCATACTCCGATGACTTATATGCCATGGTGGTTTTCGGGGCGGCCTTCCATATGTCATGTTAAGCTCTGTATGTATTCATGTCATCATCCAAGGAATGATCCACGTCCTCCTCCATGTAAGTATTCTCAAGCTATAAATCCCTTAAATACTTTGGAGGGCTTGTTGGGCTTCTAATTGAAGGAGTGCTATTTGGGCTTCATGACCTTCATATTCAACGCCTCCTGACCAGCTAGAATCAAGTAACGAACGAACGATTGATCTAGGTAGGACCTTAAGAGAACCTGTCTCTTACAACCCTAGCCTTGAAAACATTATAAAATTGATCAATCCCTTGACACTATCGAGTATTCTCATGAGAATACAAGGATGCAAGCAAAGCTCACGTAGTGAGAAACAAACTCAATTCTCATTCATCTAAGTCTTCCTTTTAAGTACAAAAAAGTAGCCTATATATAGGCAATCATAGAACACTATAGAATCAGCATCTTAAGACATAAATGCTAGGGATGATGCTTCATTAATGATTATTTGACTATGGAAAGCATCATTTAGTACATAGAAATAAAAGGAAATAACTTAAACTTCAAGAACAAGTCTGCTATTTGAAAATAAAAAAACTAATTAAAACAAACAGAATCCTAATTAAGGTCAATAATATCACTCTTAATGCTTCTTGAATCTTCTTGGATCTTCCAAAGGACCTTCAGTGCTATTCACGTCTAAAAGCATAAATAGGCCTTTTAGACATCCATTTGGGCTTGAATGTAGTTGAATCATGTTATGGAACTCCTATGGTCCATAGCACAATGCATTTGGACCCCAATTTAAAAGATTATAACTCCAATGGAATCCTCCGTGCATATATAATTGTGTTGGGCCTTTAATAACATGGAAATTGGCTTCAAATGTTCTTTTTGGTCTCTTAGAACGTGCTCTTATCTTTCTCAAGGTCCAAGTGTTCATACTCTGATGACTTATATGCCATGGTGGTTTTCAAGACGGCCTTCATATGTCACGTTAAGCTCCGTATGTATCCATGTCATCATCCAAGGAAAGATCCATATCCTCCTCCACGTAAGTATTCACGAGCTATAAATCACTTGAATACTCTAGATGGCTTGTTGGGCTTCTAATTGAAGGAGTACTATTTGGGCTTTATGACCTCCATATTCAACGCCTCCTGGTATGTTATCAACAAGTCTTTTTCATGGTATGAGGAAAAAAACAGAGAAAAACAAAATCATATTAAGAAAATTAATATTACCTTCAATCCTAAATATAAAAACTAATTGACTAATTTGAGGAGATTAAGAAAATAACTTTAGTCTGTTATCTGTGATAAACATATGTTTTTCAAAATAAACAATCCGTAAGTATCTTTATAACCACTCTCTAAACTTGGAAGCATGTTTTGATCTTACTGAGTTCATATGACTCAACTCACCTAAACTTTTTTGTAACAAAAAAGATCATCACACTCGTTAATAAACATTTTTGTGATATCGTGGGTTTATTTCACATTATTCAATTTTTTATAATCAAACACATTATTCAGTTTAAATTTAGGGGAAACTGTAAGCGCAAAAAAATATTTGGTAAAAAGAACTAAGAATATTCTTCCTTAAACACCAATAAAAAAACATGGAAGGAAAAATGCCAAGGAAAAAAATCAGTTGTAGATTTTTTACATTTTGACAAAGTATGCAAATTCTGCACAAACAAAAAAATTTGCTAACTGGTCTTCCATTTTCTATATCTTTAACTTCGGTTTTTTGCACCTTTTCCCCATATTCGTGAGAGAGTATGAATTCTGAGCCATTTTCACAAAATATCTTTGCTTGTAAGTCCTTTTTAGCAATATCCCATCAAAATTTACACTGACAATTTCAGCCCATAAACAAGCTACACTTTTTCACTGTGAGCATGATACAACACAGTGGTTATTTTAAGTGATTTTAGCTGGAGTGAAGTGAGAAATGTTTTTTTATTGTAAAACATAAAATTGACTTATTTACCTGATTTCCAAGCCTCCACTTAATGAGGTAGAACAATAACAAGAAACAACCCAGCCCAACATTCACACAGTAAGCATATAGGTACATTGCTTAAAACATAGCGATACATTCAATCTTCAACCGAGAGTAGATACAACACAGCCATGACTTTGAATGTTCTGGGAGCCCCCTAGGATCAATATTTAGCTGAAAGTACTTATTGGAGGCAGCCAAAGCATGCATATCAAAGTTCTTTTATTTTTTGGTCTTGGCCTGACACGCATATCAAAGTTCAGTGCTTGGGTTTTGGCTTCTTTACAATCATCACAGTGCAGTGGGCATGATGAGCACAATAGTCACTCACACTCCCTAACACAGCCCTGCAAGAGCACAAGCATCAACATGTCAAATGGAAGTTTTTTTTTTTAAAAAAAATCTATATCAATTAATAAAGACGTTAGGTGTTAAAACAGCTTAATAAGACATAATAATCTCCAGAAAATCGTGAGATAAAACTGCGATAATGGTTAGTTGCAGTTACATACCTTTTTATAGCTCCATAACCGTGACTTCCCACAACCAATATGGAAGCATGGTGTTTGTCCACAGCATCGCAAAGCACGTTTCTGGCGTCTCCTTCTATCACTTCCACTTCTACATCATTTACCTGCAGATACATTCACGTCATTTTTTCCTTAGGATAAATCTATCAAGTATTTCAAGCCTCAAGCATTAGACCCTTTTGTTTTGGAGCAAAAGAAATATCGGGTGGATTTGGATTTGAGTTGGAAAAATTAAATTTGAATGCAATTGATTTATAAGACTGATTTTTGAATGTAATTAAAAAGTAAAATTGGGAAGCAAGTAATAGTTGCCTATAAGAAAAAAATCCAATGTTCAAAATTGATTTTGATTTTAACTCGAGTGTTCTAGATATATTACTATTTCCAAACAGTCGCTATGGATCCAAGAATTTAGGGATAAATACATCTACAGACACATCATAGTCACAGTGAACTACAATAACACATCAACATAAGAAACCAAAATAGGACAAGGATTGATTAGATTTTTATATCACTAGTCTTTCACACGGTAAGAGGGAAAGAACAGAGAAAACAAAATCATATTAAGAAATAGTGCGTACTGTTTTTATTTTCTTCTTTTCAGAGCCGTGACGCACGCTATAAACTATGAAACTGGAACCAGTTTCTCCGGAAATTTTTTTGTCATTTCTTCCTAGTATCATAAATCTCAGCGAAAACCTTGCTAGAGTCACTTCAATTCAAGGAAAGATTGAATGTTACTGAAAGAAGAAATGAAATAGCAGAACGAGGAAACGAAACTGAATGATGGTAGTAATTGATGGTTAAATAAACAGATATCCAGTATTCGAAGTGATTATTAATTACCGATTTCCTGATGCAAAGCTCTTTGGCCTTTTCAACAACTTTTGTAGCCGTTCTTTTCAAATCCGCATCAACAATGGGCAAAACGTTATTAGCTCCTGCGAACAATGCATTTTAGATAGAGTTGTCGACGAATTTACAAACAGAGGAAACTAGAATCGATGAGAAAAATCATAATAATCAAGAATCGATGAGAAAATGGAGTAGCGTACCAGGGCCGGCGAGGCCGAGAGTGGAGATCGCAGAAGGTCTAGCATGAACAAGAATGAGCTTGAAGAGAGGATTAGGGGTGGAAGTGAAGAAGTGATCGAGAGCCCATTTGAGAGCATAGGCACTGTGCTCACTCTCGTCGATAGCCACCATCATCACTTGCTTCTCCGACGAGGTCGCCATGGAAACTCAGATGTTGCTCGCCGTCGCAGACGATCGCCCGTTCGCGCGTTTTAATTCCTGTATCGGCGTGGATGGAATTTGGAACGCCACCACAATACACTTCGCGTGCCGCTAAATTGACTCCATATTTATCCGGAGCATAGAGGCCAGTAAGGTGCGCAGAAACGACGTCGCATCCTTGTAATGTCCACGTGTAAAGTCTAGACTGGCTGCTATGTACGGAGTATGGACTATGGATTAGAATGCCAAGCTGTTTTATTATATCACCATCACCACAATAGATGGTAGGCATATCAAGATAATCCGTACTGGTCTGATTCTTAATACAAATAAGAGCTGCTTAACATACGTAAGGAGATTAAAAAATTAATTTAAATTAGTTATTTGTAATAAATAAGTATTGTTTTTTTTAAAATATCGTTACTAATCAAATTTATTGGTTAGAACTATGATTATTAGAAGGACTAACTTAAAAAAAATACATAAATATGAGAGACAAAATTAATTAGAGTCTTATAATTAGGATCAGAATAAAAATCAAACTAAATCTTATATTAACTTTACATAACATATTGGTCCGGGGGTTTGGTTAAATCACCCCAAAAGTCAAAGCATCTTTTGTTGGGCGGAGATGGAAGGAAGGAAATAAGAGAGTTCTGTTCATGAGTTTGAATTAATATCATTCTTACTTTTTTAAGTTTTTGTTTCTGTTGAATTTGTTGATTTTAGTGTCTATAGTTTCATAACCTTTTTGCTATGAGTTTAATGAATAATTTATAATTCTTATATTTTTAAGGAGTTTTGATTTTACTTGGAGGGTGTTGGTATCCTCTGAAAGCATTTATAAAAAAAAACTAAAATTATTTCACAACTATAAAATTATTTTTTAAAATTATAATTTGATTTTTGTCTAATCAACTCTTTAAACTCAGATTAGATTTTTATGAAACTATATGAACCAAAACCAATAATATAAAATTATAGAGATTAAAACTAAATTAAATCTCCGATTATATCAAGGATGAGGGGCAGTAGCATTTTTGGTTTTAAAAGTAAAGTAAGGTGGGAAAATTTTAATAAAAAGATGATATGGGATAATTGGAAGTTCTAGAGAATTCCGTGGCAACATGACTAGGGATCCCCTCACGCGCCATCATTCCTGTGGGCTTGGTTGTAACTCACATTGCCGCCACATGTCAAAAATACAGCGGCGCTGCTGGAAAAGGAAAAGCAATAATATTGATGTATTTTATTATTTTTATAGTATCTATATGTGTTAAAAGTTTCATTAAATGACAGTTTTAGTCAATATATATGATTAATAAAAATATTTTAAAAAATAATATGTATTTATTATAAATAACTAACTTAACAAACTTTCTTAATCTATTTAAATTGGCTAATTAGCTTTTATATTAAGGATTGAAATTAATACATCCTTAAAGATGACAACTCTATGGCATTGTTAAGATGTTTCATAGTTTTGAAGAGAATTATTCTATCTTTAATAAACATTCCTCCTTTTCCTATTTGAGAATACTTTTTCATAATTTACACATTTATTATATCTTTTACAAAAAGGTTCAAACTCATAAATTCATTAAAAATTTGGTTTTATCTAAGACTCCGACGAATTTGAACTAAACTCAGAGTGAATTTTTATGAAACTATATGAACCAAAACCAATAATTTAAAATTATAGAGATTAAAACTAAATTAAATCTCCAGTTATATGAAGGAAGAGAGGCAGTAGCATTTTTAGTTTTAAAAGCAAAGGTAGGTGGGAAAGTTTTAATAAAAAGATGATATGGAATAATTAGAAGGTCTAGAGAATTCCGTGGCAACAATACTATAGATGCCCTCACGCGCCATCATTCCTGTGGGCTTGGCTGTAACTCACATCGCCGCCACATGTCAAAAATACAGCGGCGCTGCTGGAAAAGGAAAGCAATTGGGGGATCGTGCTGGCTGTACTGAGCTACTTATTTGATATGCAATTAGAGCCGGTAATATGGGTTGGATCCGCGGGTCCAACCCGCCAACCCGTAAAAAATGGCGGGTTAGGGTTGGTCAAAAGCCAACCCGTCATTACCTTAAAAAATATAACCTGCACCGCCATAACCCTAACCCGCGGCGGGTTGGCCCACCAACCCGCGGGTTAACCCATCTATTTTTTTTTTTTTTAAAAAAGATAACAAAGGCAAAAGTAAAGCAAATTTTTATTTCAAACTTTATTGTCATTAGAAATAATTAGATAAATAAGGTTATTCAATATTGCTCATTGGTTTTATTGAAAAAAAAATGTGTGAACTTGTGTATTATCATGTTGGAAAATTGGACAATCATATACTATTTGTATTTTATTGTGTTGTAATTTTTATTTGGATGTTTCTAATATTTTATATCATTTTTAGTATTTTTATTTTGTATTATATATAATTGCTAACATTTAAAAAATAAGAAAATTAAAAAAAAACAAAAAAATAAAAATAAAAATTTTGGCGGGTTGGTCCAACCCACATTGGCGGGTTAGGGTTGGCAAAATGCCAACCCGCCAGAAAACGGGCCTTTTGAGCCCGCACCGGACAACCCACAACCCGTCACGGGCCAATCCGCAACCCGCGGGTTGGCCCGTTTTACCAGCCCTATGTACAATCTGGTTGTAACAATTTATTTTATTTTTTTGCTCAAAAAAATTTGTTTTATTTATCATATTTATTTATTTTTTAAAATAATTTTTGTAATAATTGTACATGTTAAAATTTTTATTAAATGATACTACATCCAGTCTTAATTATAAGACCCTATTTGTAAACTACAAATGGAATCTTATAATTAGGATTGGAGGTAGTAGTTCTAATCAATACACATGATTAATAAGAATATTCTAAAAAAACAATACATATTTATTATAAATAACTAACTTAGTAAATTTTCTTAATATATTCAAATTGGTCAACTAGTTTTTATACTACCTCCGATCCTTAATATAAGACTCTGTTTGACTTTTATTTTGGTCCTAAATATAAGACCCCAATCCACTTTGTCTCTCATATTTATACATTTTTTTCCAAAATAGCCCTTCTAATAATAAGACTTCTAGTCAATACACTTGATTAGCAAGGATATTTTAAGAAAGACAACACCTATTTAAGATAAATAACTAACTCAACTTACTTCCTTAATCTCCTCAAATTAGTCAATTGGCTCTTATAATCAGGATCGGAGGTAGTATTAAGAACCGAAATTAGTATATCCTTAAATATGACAACTCTATGGCATTGTTAAGATGTTTCGTAGTTTTGAAGAGAATTATTCTATCTTTGATCAACCTTCATCCTTTTCATATTTGAAAATTCAGTTCTCATTTAAAAAAAAAAAAAGAAAGGGAAAAGCAGGGCTGGGTTTGGAT
The DNA here is from genome assembly GCF_004799145.2 of Neltuma alba. NCBI lineage: Eukaryota > Viridiplantae > Streptophyta > Magnoliopsida > Fabales > Fabaceae > Neltuma > Neltuma alba. Next base: position 123,595 of record NW_021635563.1, on the reverse strand, counting down.
TATTTTTACTTTTTCATAATTTACACACTTATCATATCTCTTACAAAAAGGTTCAAACTCATAGATTCATTAAAAATTTGGTTTTATCTAAGGCTCCGACGAATTTGAACTAAATTCAGACGTCATCAAAATCGCGCTACAATTTGACTGGCTGGTATCCATATGCCGCTTAGGAAGTTATAACCAACCTTTCAAAGCATAAGCAGCTAACCAAGGATTTGGACTATTTTAGGCTCCTGGGTCGTCGTTGCTTGTAGAGACGGGGGAGTTTTAATTTGTGTTTGAAGTTAATTACAAGGAAAATTTGGTGATGAAGCCGCAGGTCTTGTAGCTTAATAGGATTTGGTGACAATGATCCTGCTTGTGATCTCATTTTTTAATTTGAAAAAAAAAGTTTGGTAAAGTATTTGATCATTACAAGCACGCCTACCAAACTAAGTGCCAGTGGGATTCTAAATTCTATTCGTTCTCAACCTCAGCTTCATTATCATTATCATTATTTTTATTTTTTCGTTTGTTTGTTTCGCTTCTGTTTTTGTAGTTTATGGAACTTTTGGGCCCCTAATCTCACCCAAAAGATTTAAACATAACAACAAAGCATATGTTTGAATGAAAAACAACGGTCATCAATTTAATCATTATTTTTAAATTATATATATGTAAAAATTATTCATTATTTTTCTATATTATTAAATTAAAAAAATCAGTTTGAAATTTAAAATGAAATCTAAAATTAAAATCACATAAACGTCCGTCTTAATTATGAAATCGATATATTACATAAGAAATATTAATAAAATTGATATAATAAAGAGTAATATTATAGAATAAATTCCATATGTTAAACAAAAACATATTGCTATCTGTGTCAAGTATATATTGCTTTTGAAATATTCGTTGATTAGTTCAGTTTGATTATTTATTTTACTTGGAAAAATATTATATAACTGTTTATATTAAATTATCCGGAAGAGATTAGGTTTTAGTAAAAGATAAGGTTGTGTTTAGGAAGAAGCAATTATTTAATGTTTTCAGAAACACACTACCTTCTTATAAAAAGCACACGCTTACGTATATGATTACAGATTGATCAATATATCCAGGTCAAGAAATCTGGTCAAGCAAACTATATACATGCCAAAATCAATTATGAACCAAAAATCATAATTATCTCATAAGTTATTATCACTTCTTTTGAATTATACTTTCCTAAAAATTTATCTAAACACAATACTATCTTTAAATAATCAATAATTATGTTTGAAAATCAATGTTATATATGCTTTGTTTTACTCGACGCTAATCCAAATGTGTCTGAAACATGTGAAGGTAACTTATGAGAAAGATGATTGATGGTCTCATATTGATTTTAATTAAAAGATACTTTCTACCTTATTATATATCTCTTGATTATTACCAAATTTGAAATGCGAAATGCCTAGCAAGTTCTACTCTGACTTTGATTTTAAATTACAAAACCTAAAGCGTTGAAGACTTGAAGCTTCCACGCGGCTTCCAAAGGAGCATATATTTAGGGGGTATGCATGAATGAAAAACAACGGTCATCATTTAATGTGCCTCTAAAAATAATAATGGAATGAAAAATCATTATTTTTAAATTATATATATGTAAAAATTATTCATTATTTTTCTATATTATTAAATTAACAAAATCAATTTGAAATTTAAAATGAAATCTAAAATTAAAATCCCATAAATGTCCGTCTTAATTATGAAATCGATATATTACATAAGAAATATTAATAAAATTGATATAATAAAGAGTAATATTATAGAATAAATTCCATATGTTAAACAAAAACATATTGCTATCTGTGTCAAGTATATATTGCTTTTGAAATATTCGTCGATTAGTTCAGTTTGATTATTTATTTTACTTGGAAAAATATTATATAACTGTTTATATTAAATTATCCGGAAGAGATTAGGTTTTAGTAAAAGATAAGGTTGTGTTTAGGAAGAAGCAATTTTTTAATGTTTTCAGAAACACACTACCTTCTTATAAAAAGCACACGCTTACGTATATGATTACAGATTGATCAATATATCCAGGTCAAGAAATCTGGTCAAGCAAACTATATACATGCCAAAATCAATTATGAACCAAAAATCATAATTATCCCATAAGTTATTATCACTTCTTTTGAATTATATTATACTTTCCTAAAAATTTATCTAAACACGATACTATCTTTAAATAATAAATAATTATGTTTGTAAATCAATGTTATATATGCTTTGTTTTACTCGACGCTAATCCAAATGTGTCTGAAACATGTGAAGGTAGCTTATGAGAAAGATGATTGATGTTCTGATATTGATTTTAATTAAAAGATACCTTCTACCTTATTATATATCTCTTGATTGTTACCAAATTTAAAATGCCAAATGCCTAGCAAGTTCTACTCTGACTTTGACTTTAAATTACAAAACCTAAAGAGTTGAAGACTTGAAGCTTCCACGCGGCTTCTTTCTATGTTTATCATTCTAATTACGTACCTTCTGCCAGTTTTATATCGAATTCAAACAACTTAAAAAAATGTACAGGATGTGCAAGTGAATGCACCAAATCGATATGTAAAATCAATATTTGCTGACTCAAAGGGCTGTATTCTTAGCTGTTTCCTAAATACTTTTTAATACCAAACATCACAAAGGAAATGGACACAAAATCAATAATAATACGATCAAACACGCAATCCCAACAATATAAATCACAGAACAACACAAATAGAGTGAAGCTCACATATAATACATAAACAAATTAAACTAACAATAAGTAGAGAGAGAGAGAGAGAGAGAGAGAATGTATGTAACGAGACCTCGATCTCTGTTGAAAAAGGATCCTGAAGCTCTTTCGCATCCACCAGAGGGACCAAATTTAGGGTACTTAGTCCTTCAAGATGAAGAAGCTGAGTCGTATTGTTGTTTTGGTTTGTGGAAGAAGGGCATCGGCAACCTACCATTCCCACAGAACAAGAACTTAACTGTTACTTACACAGTACACGTCGTTGGAACTGGCACCATAGTTTTACGAGATGAAGTCACGTTTATTCCTGTTCTTAATCAGCCCTTGTCTTCTAATCTCTACTATGTCATACGAAGGAAAGGGAAACATCGAGGGTATGGGCCACTTTGTTCTCCTGCAATCTAATTGAAATAGATTATTATGTTTTTAAGTTAATTTTTCATATTTAGTTTTGTTTTGGTTAGTAACACCACTCCAAGGATTTAATGTGCAGAGAAGCAAGCATATGTTCAAAGGAAGAAGACTTGGGCAAATGTCTGTGCTTTAATTTTATCAGAGACATCAAATCAGCACCAGTAAATTTCTCTGATGAATATCAACAATTTGAGATATTGAAAAAGCGTTGTGGATTCCGAGCCAAGTCCAGTGCACCAGATGGGTTCCCTCCTCTCTTCTTGAGGAGAAGAGATTGGAATCTCTGCTCCAGCACACCCCAACGTTATCGTTTGAGTGAAGCTCTTGGCATCAACCCTAGCTTGCGAGAAAAGTTACCACCTCTCACCTTCTCGTCATCATCATCTGATCGCTCTGAGCCGGTGGCTGCCGGAAAATGGTATTGCCCTTTCATGTTTGTGAAGGAAGAAGGAGTGAGTGTGAAGGAACAGATGAAGAGGTCAGTTTTCTATGAAATGACACTTGAAAGAAGGTGGGACAAAGTTTTCTCTAAGGAAAACAGTGAAAACAGTAATGAAGTGTTTGTGGGTGTCGTGGTGAAAACTGAAGTTGCAGGTCTGGGTGATGGGAGAGAAGCTGTTTGGGAAGAAGGAAAATTTGGTGAAGAGTATGTGATGTGGTTTAGGAGTTTGGAGGGAGGAGAGAGAAAAGTAGGGTTGAGCATGGCTACTATGAAGAGAATGAGATGGGAACAAGAGAGCGCTGATTGGGTGGGAAAGAATGAGAAGAAGAAAGTGAGGTTTGAAAGAATGGAGAATTTTGACGGAAAGAGTAATGAGTGGGAAAATTTTGAGTTTTATGTGATGGTGGAAAGTTTTGTGCTGAGAAGAATGGATGGAAGCTTGGTGCTAACTTACGATTTTAGGCACACAAATCATTTTCTGTCTAAATGGAAGTGATTATTTGTCCAAATACTCGTTTGCGGTGTTCTTCAATTTGGTTTATATAAAATGCTGTGTGTTGTTACAAATATCTTTGTAATGCTTTATAATATATCAGCAGATTTGGTTGAATTTTATAACTTTAGTAAGCTTATTATTCCGAAAATCTTTATTAATTAAAAAGTGATGGACAAATAAATTAATTGATGTTGGTCATTAATGTAATTTGATTAAGTAGAGTTGTTCCTCACTTTGTAATTTGGATTAATTTGCATTAATATGAATGGGTCTTGATTATTTCATTTAAAAAGTATATTTGTAGGATATGGCAAGAGAATATAGGGGATTTGGTTAGGGACAAATTAGTATTTTTAAATGTATATTTTAGTATTTAGTCCTTTTAAATAATTACAGTTTTTAAGATCATTTTCGATGAATATTATCCACGCACACTAGGTCCCTCTCTAATTTTTCCTTCATTCAAAAACTCATCACAAGCGTTATAGAGACAAATAGTTGTGAATTCAAATTTTAAATATGGTAACTGCAAAATGGGTGTATTGTGATCAAATTTTATTCAAAAACACAACTGTGTTTTAGAAACAAAAAGTTGTTAGTTTATAATTAAAACTTATTAGCTACATAATTGAACTTATTAACTTTCAGAGTTGTACTGTGGTCAAGTTTTATTCAAAGAATTGTGCAAGGGTGTTATGGAGATGGAAAGTTGTTAATTTAAAATTAAAATGTGTTAATTGTGAAATAAAACATGCTAATTTAAAATTCTTCTCTTTTAGTTTCTAATGAAAGGAGTATTAGAGTCATGTCATAAATTTTTTTTTTTGTGAACAAACATGGCATAAAATTTTAAATTCATTCTTTGAGTCATGTAATCTAATTAAGAATTTGATAAATTTAATTTCCCAAATAACAATTTGTGTTATTTAAGTGTATTTTTAAAGGATTTTTCCTACTATCAAATTGCCTCACTGCAAAGGGTCTTTTCAATAGCATCAATACTTAGATCAATACCTTATCATGTATCCCTTGATTATTACCATTTTTAAAATGGGAAATGCGCAACAACTTCTACTGACTTTGACTTTCAATTACGAAACCTAAAAGTTGAAGACCTGAAGCTTCCACGCGGCTTCTTTCTATGTTTATCATTCTAATTACGTACCTGCTGCTAGTTTTATATCGAATTCAAACTACTTAAAAAAATGTACGGGATGTGCAAGTGAATGCACCAAATCCACATGTAAAATCAATATTTACTGACTCAAAGGATATTGGGGCTTATTCTTAGCTGTTTCGTAAATTTTTTAATAACAAACATCATAAAGAAAATGGACACAAAATCTACAATAATACTATCAAACACGCAATCCCACACAATATAAACCACAGGACAACACAAATATGGTGAAGCTCACAATACGTCAACGAATTAAACTAATAATAAGTAGAGAGAGAGAGAGAGAGAATGTACGTAACAAGGCCTCGATCTCTGTTGAAAAGGGATCCTGAAGCTCTTTCGCATCCACCAGAGGGACCAAATTTAGGGTACTTGGTTCTCCAAGATAAAGAAGCTGAGTCATACCGTTGTTTTGGTTTGTGGAAGAAGGGTATAAGTAATCTGCCATTCCCACAGAACAGGAACTTGACTGTTTCTTACACAGTGCATGCTGGAGATGCCACCATAGTTTTACGAGATGCAGTCATGTTTATTCTTGTTCTTAATCAGCCTTTGTCTTCCAATCTCTATTATGTCATACGAAGGAAAGGGAAGCATCAAGGGTACGCGTTCTTTTTGTATTGCAATCTAATTGAACAGATTATTATGCTTTTAAGTTAATTTTTCATGTTTAGTTTTGCCTTGGTTAGCATCATCATCATTCCAAGGGTTTGATCATGTGCAGTAAAGCAAGCACATGTTCTAAGGAAGAAGACATGGGCACATGTTTCTGCTGTAATTACATCAAAGACTTCAAACCAAGACCCCTAAATCCTTCTGATGAATATCAACAATTTGAGATATTGAAAACGCGTTGTGGATTCCGAGCCAAGTCTAGTGCGCCAGATGGGTCCCCTCCTCTCTTCTTGAGGAGAAGAGGTTGGTGTCTCTGCACCAGCACACCCCGCCATTATCGTTTGAGTGAAGCTCTCGGCATCAACCCTGGCTTGCGAGCCAAGTTACCGCCTTTCACCTTCTCATCATCATCATGTGATCGCTCTGAGCCGGTGGTCGTCGGAAAATGGTATTGTCCTTTCATGTTTGTGAAAGAAGAAGGAGTGAGTGTGAAGGAGCAGATGAAGAGGTCAGTTTTCTATGAAATGACACTTGAAAGAAGGTGGGACAGAGTTTTCTCTAAGGAGAACAGTGCAAACAGTAATGAAGTGTTTGTCGATGTTGTGGTGAAAACTGAAGTCGCAGGTCTGGGGGATGGGAGAGAAACTGTTTGGGAAGAAGGGAAATTTGGTGAAGAGTTTGTGATGTGGTTTTGGAATTTGGAGGGAGGAGAGAGAAAAGTCGGGTTTAGCATGGCTACTATGAAGAGAATGAGATGGGAACAAGAGAGGGCTGATTGGGTGGGAAAGAATGGGAAGAAGCAAGTGAGGTTTGAAAGAATGGAGAATTTTGAAGGAAAGAGTAATGAGTGGGAAAATTTTGAGTTTTATGTGATGGCGGAAAGTTTTGTGTTGAGGAGAATGGATGGAAGCTTGGTGCTAACTTATGATTTTAGGCACACAAATCATTTTCTGTGTAAGTGGAAGTGATTATTTGTTATTTCCAAATGCTCTTTTGCGGTGTTCTTTAATTTGGTTTATATAAAATGTTGTTTGTTGTTACAACTTTGTAATACTGTATTATTTTTTATTTTTCTATTTAACATCATTATTAGCGGAATTGATTCGACCAAACTCAAGTCCATTTCTTAAATATCATTAAAAAAACTACAAATATATTTTATGTAAAGTTTTATTATTATTGTTGTTAGAGAGAAAATTGCTTAAAAGTTCCCCTCTAAAAATCTTTTGGTAATTTAAAAGGACTTCAATTGAACAGGTGCAATTTATTTGATCTCTTTAGTGGTCTATCATATCCCTTGTTGTATTTAATTCATAATTTATTTTTAACAAATACAACTCTTATTCAACTGTATATTCAAGTACATTTAGATGTAAATACTTAAATGGGGAATTCTGTTAACAATATTCCCTTTTACAAAACTTCGGTAATCAGTATCGATTCCTTCTCCATCTTTATTTAATATGTTCGACATCAATAATTCATAAACTATGGAAAGTTGACTTGTCAAATTTAGTTAGTGATGACTTTTTGCACATTTAAACAAATTTTTTTGAAGTTTTCTGCTGTTGAAGTTTATCAGAATACAGAACAAAATATTCAATTTAGTTCATTTCACAGCTAATCTGTCAATCATGACGCGTCTGATTTTAAAAATATTAACTATTTTTTTGGTAAGAGATTTTAAAATATTAATTAGATGCATGCGTGTAGCGACAAATGGTATACCAATTCAGATATAATATGGTATAATAACCGCCTCAAAACCTGGTGACATCATGGTTTATTAATTCATGGGTTAGTATAATTTTTTATTCTAAGCTTTTCCTCATTTTGATTTTGGTTTATCAAATTTCAAATTATAGGTTTTTGTCTTCTAAGTTTTTTTTTTCCAATTAAAACATTGATCCTTACAATTCAATAAAAACCTAAACCATTTTAACTTTTGAGGGATTGTTCGCCGAATATCTAAACTGCAAATGGATGGGTCACAAGTAATATAAAAAATATCTTTCCCTTAGAGACTAAGGCTAGATGAGTTAAAAGTCATAATTGTGTTCTTGATTAGGTTAAGTAAAGCAAAAGTTGTAAAAGAGTTTGTGAAATGAGATTAGGAAAATAATAATTTAAATCAATATGAAATCAACTTGACTTTGAGACAAATAAGGGTCTAGAGTTATTTTTCACTAAAATACTCCATAAAACTGGATTAATCACTTCTCAAGTAGTAGTTAACAATAAGTTTAGATAGCCAGGATTCGTCGAATTGCTTATGCTTTCTCAAGCCAAAACCAAATTTTTGCAATCATAATAAAACATAGCAATCTCTTGCATTTGTTTTAAAAGGTTGCACTTTGAAAACCAAGACCCCTTTTTGGTTGTGCTAGATTAATAGATGTATCTCTATTCTATCAGCAAACCTTCCATTTTATAAGACAAATTTTCGGACTAGCACCTTTTTACCAAAGTTCACAATTAATTTAACTTTCTCAAGCTTCAACCAATCAACTAATCAATCCAAATGATGGCCAGTCACAAGGAAGCATTAAGCTCAAAGTAAAAACAACAAAACATTATCATTAACACTAAAGAGAGAGTTAAACCAAGTCTTAATCGATACAATAAATCAAAATAACCCTAGTAAGACTATTTTAGCTATACATGTTTAGCAAAAGCCACAACTATAAGAATAGTTATTGGCCATTACAGAAACAAGGAGAAGGGAAGAAGAAAACTCAGAAAAATTGAGGAAAAAGCTTCCCATCTCTTGTAGCTTCGAGCCCAAAGATTCCAAGCTTCAAAACCTCCAAACCCTAGCAGAGCAAGCCTCCAAATGAGCCCCAAAAGCAAAGTGTGTCTAAAAACCATGAGTTTCCCCACATATAAACCCTCCTTTTTAAGTTACAGCATAAAACGCACAGCTGTGAGGGGTTAGGCGCCGCAGCAGATATAGTCATACGCCACAGCGGATATCACATAATGGGCTTCTTGAAAGGGTAGGACACCATGGCAAATATGATAAGGCATTGCGGCGCCTTACACAGAATGGCACCTCTTTGGAACAAATGGAGGCGCCGAGGAGGGTATGCTCATACGCTGTGACAAATTACACCGAATGCCTCCCTTCTTTTCTATCTGAGCTGCCGTGGTGGTTTGCTTCATGTGCCGCTACGGTTGGTCCTTTTTTTTAGCTCCTTTGCTTCTAGTCTCTCTTTCTTACTCGCTTCGAGCCTTTTCCTGCACAATTAACTTCCAAAACATATAAAAGAGTACTAAAACAAGTTGAATAAGTAGGAATTTTGAGAGATTATCGGGGACCAAAACTTAGGCGTGAAATTTGAGGGATGGCCAAAACTAAAATGAGAGAATACTTGAGGGATAAAAAATTATATTAATCATTACTCCATTAAAGAAAACATTAAGATAGTCCCTTCAGTTATTTTTACAAGGTCCAATTAAACTACTTACATAAGTTAAAAAAATTATTTAAATTAGTCATTCTTATAAAATTTGGACATTACGCTCAATAAAAGTTAGCAGTTAGATGAGTTTACTCAATTGATTCGAAAAGTTTTATAATTAGAAATATCAAGTCGAAAAAATTAATACTTAAAAAAAAAAACATAGGTTATATGATATACTATGTCGCTTAGCATTCAATTAAATTCCAAACTACAGGCCTAGGTCGTATTCCTATATAGAAGAGTATAATTGAATGATGTTAATAGATGTGGATATTAAATGCCTAATCAAGAGAATTCGCTTCTTCAAATCTTTTACGTTTTAAGCAGAAGGATTCATACTCGTATTATCATATAATATTACTACGTACCTCTAGTATTAAATATAAGATTTAATATACAGTTGTAATTTGCACTTCGAACTTATATTTATAAGCAGAGGTAGTATTAAATTTCCTAATTGCAAAGGGTCTTTTCAATAATTCCTCCAAACTCATGCATTTAGCCACTTGATACCCATTTTCAGTGCGCAAATTCCAATTTCCATATATCAAGCACATTGCTTTTGAAATATCCATTGATCAATTCAGTTTGATAATTTATTTTCTTTAATTTAAATAAAAGTCATATAACTGTTTATATTAAGTTATCCGGATGAGATTAGGTTTTAGTAAAAGATAAGGTTGTCTAGAAGAAGCAACTGTTCAATGTATTTTGAACGCACATGATTATAGATTAATCAAGATGTCTATATCAAGAACTGGTCAAGGTAGCTGTATTAATCAGCACACCTTCTACCTTATATACATACATACATACATACATACATACATACATACATACACATACATACATACATACATACATACATACATACATACATACATACATGTATATATAGTTTGTCACCAAATTTAAAATGCGAAATGGCTGACCTGTTCTACTCGGACCTTAACTTTTAATTGCCAAAACCTAAAGGGTTGGAGCTTCATGACAGCTTCCTCGTACCTCCGCTAGCTAATTCTACATCTAATTCAAACAACTTAAAAATATGTACCGTATGGGTGAAAGGAAATGACCAAATCCACTTGCAAAAGCAACATGCGAAGACTCAAAGGATGTTGGGGCTATATTCTTAGCTGTTTCCTAAATTTTTTAATGCCAACCATCATAAAGGAAATGGACACAAAATCTATAATAATATGAACAAACGCGCAACCCCAACAATATAAATCACTGAACACAAATATGGTGAAGCTCACAATACATAAACAAGGTGATAATAAGTAGTGGGGAGAGAGAGAGATACAGAGAGAGAATGTATGTAACAAGACCTCGATCTTTGTTCAAAAAGGATCCTGAAGCTCTTTCACATCCACCAGAGGGACCAAATTTAGGGTACTTAGTTCTCCAAGATGAAGAAGCTGAGTCATACCGTTGTTTTGGTTTGTGGAAGAAGGGTATCAGCAATCTGCCATTCCCACAGAACAGGAACTTAACCATTTCTTACACACTATACACTGGAGCTACCTTCATAGTTTTACGAGATGGAGTCATGTTTATTCCTGTTCTTAATCAACCTTTGTCTTCTAATCTCTACTACGTCATACGAAGGAAAGGGAAGCATCAAGGGTATGTATGCGTTACTTTTTGTTGCAATATAATTGAACTAGATTATTGTGTCTAAATTAATTTTTCATATTCAGTTTACTTTAACTTGGTTACCATGTGCAGTGCAGCAAGCACATGTTCTAAGGAAGAAGACATGGGCACATGTTTCTGCTGTAATTACATCAAAGACTTCAAACCAAGACCCCTAAATCCTTCTGATGAATATCAACAATTTGAGGTCTTGAAAACGTGGTGTGGATTTCGAGCCAAGTCCAATGCATCAGATGGCTTTGCTCCTCTATTCTTGAGGAGAAGAGGATGGTGTCTCTGCACCAGCACACCCCACCATTATCGTCTGAGTGAAGCTCCCGGCATCAACCCTAGCTTGCGAGCCAAGTTACCGCCTTTCACCTTCTCAACGTCATCATCTGATCGCTCCGAGCCGGTGGTTGTCGGAAAATGGTACTGCCCCTTCATGTTTGTGAAGGAAGAAGGAGTGAGTGTGAAGGAGCAGATGAAGAGGTCAGTTTTCTATGAAATGACACTTGAAAGAAGGTGGGACAAAGTTTTCTCAGAGAAAAATGATGGAAGTAGTAATCAAGTGTCTGTAAATGTTATGGTGAAAACTGAAGCTGCAGATCTGGGTGGTGGGAGAGAAGCTGTATGGGAAGAAGGAAAATTTGGTGAAGAGTTTGTGATGTGGTTTAGGAGTTTGGAGGGAGGAGACAGAAAAGTAGGGTTGAGCATGGCTACTATGGAGAGAATGAGATGGGAGGAAGAGAGGGCTGATTGGGAGGGAAAGAAAGAGAAGAAACAAATGAGATTTGAAAGAGTGGAGAATTTTGACGGAAAGAGTAATGAGTGGGAAAATTTTGAGTTTTATGTGATGGTGGAAAGTTTTGTGTTGAGGAGCATGGATGGAAGCTTGGTGCTAACTTACGATTTCAGGCACACAAATCATGTTCAGTGTAAATGGAAGTGATTACTTGTTGTTCCCAAGTCATCTTTTGTGTTGTTATTTTATTTGGTTAATATAAATGTTGTGTGTTGAAGAAAATTATAAATATCTTTGTAATGTTTTGTTATTATTACTATTGCAAAAATTCAGTGTCGTCGATTCCTTCTCATTTTTTAAATTTTCTGCTGCTGACGTTTATCAGAATACAGTACAAAATATTCAATCTATTAGCTCATTCCATCATATGGTCGGCGAAAAACGCAAAAAACAAGTTCATTTCATAGTTAATGTGGCTCACAGCAAAAAGAGTTGGTCAAGTTGATAAGAAGTCGACTAATAATCCACAAGATTATAAGTTCGAACCCCACCATCGATATAAAGATTTTATAAATGAGTAATCTATAAATACTTTTGTAAGTACTCTTCGAATTGAGAAGCATGCCCTTATTTAGTGAGCCTTCACAATCCATCTCACCTAAATTTTTTTGCTAACAAAAAAAATTTGTCACTCATTGCGCGTCAGACGTTAAAATATTAATTAGATGCATGTAGTGTCACGTCGAAAATTGGGACCTAGCTAACATATGTTGGGTCCGCACCCAGCGCTCATCCCTTGATGAGCAATCTAGACTGTCCAGATTTAATCTGGATAATCCAAATTTAATATTTTTAAATAATTATTTTAAAATAAAAATATTTTTTAAAGAATGATAATTAAAAAATTATTTTTATTTTTTATTTTCTACCTATTAAAATAATTATTTTAAAAAAATAAAAATAGAACTAAATTTAGACTGTCCAGATTTGATGAGTGTTGGGTACTCATCAAGTCTTGATGAGCATCCAAACTCATTCCAACATATGTTTGGTCCTTGTATTTGGAGGTTCCAGGCATATACCCACACACACACGTGTGAGAGAGAGTTGCACTGTGTGTGTGAGAGAGAGTTACACTAAGGTTTCAGAAAAAATATTGTAAAAAAGTTTATGAAAATCTGATAATTATTTTGGAGTCTCAAAAAGACTTAACTGTAATATTAAAAAAAATTGAAAAGACCTTATTGTCTCTAGGGTAGAAAAAGTTCTGAAAAGAGAGAATTATCAATATAGACCATGATGGTTGTCTATATTAATACTTTATTTATCAATTTAATCTGTTAATGTAAGTTTGAAAAAATATAATTGCAAGTTGCATAAATAATGAACAACATTGACATATCCTGTGGACTAATACTTTTTGATGATGATATAACTCTTCACATTATAAGTAATAATTGACTTTTAATAATGATATTATATCACATTATTATCAAAAAGTATTAGTTCACAGGATATGTCAATATTACTAGTTATTCTGTAACTTAAAATCATATTTTTTTCAAACTTATATCAGTAGATAAATTGACAAGTAAAGCAGCAATATAGGCAGTTATAGAGCCTACATTGACAACTCTCCCTTTTCAATACTTTTTTGTACTAAGGGCAACAAGGTCTTTTCAACTTTTTTATTATTGCAGCCAAGTTCTTTTGAGACTCCAAAGCAATTATCAGATTTTTAGGGATATTTTTGCAGTATTTCATCTTACATGGGATCTTACTGCGATTCTCCCTATGTATATGTGTGTGTGTGTATATATATATGTATATAGTATAGTTCACTTCAATATTCTATGACGTCATGATTTAGTAATACATTAAAGAAAACATCTACATAATTTCATCGGTTTTTCTATGAGGTCCAATTAACAAGGAAAAATTGCAATTAGGTCCTATCCAAGGAAATTAAATACAAAAAGGTCTATTGAAATCATGAAATTATTCTAAAGTTCTAAGGGATTTTTTTGCAATAAATTTTATTTGTTTAGTTACCAAATTACCCCTCTTCTTTTTTTTTTTAAGTTGTCAATCATTGCTCTTTCAGTTGTCAATGCAAACTTAAAAAAAAAGAAGGGTAATTTGGTAATTAAGAAAATAAAATTTATTGCAAAAAGGTCTCTTGGGACTTCAGAATAATTTCATGATTTTAAGGGAGTTTTTTGTATTTAATTCCCTTGAGTGAAACCTAATTGTAATTCTCCCAATTAACAACCTTCAGTAAATCTAAAACGTTTGTTAAAATTAGTTATTCTTGTGAAATTTTGTAATTACGATCAATAAAAATCATTAGTTAGATAAGTTTGGTTAATTATTAGCTTGGAAGTTTTATATAGTTACTAGCTATGAATACTAGGTAAAAACAAAAAAAAAAGAGACGAAACATACCGTGGAGATTTTGATTTCACATATTTTAAATAATTTTACAAACGTAAGATGAGTTTTGCCTCTTGAAATGTAAAAATTCTTTTCTTTAAGTGGAGGCAAAGCTCTATGACCAAAAAAAGTCTTATATGTGTGCATTATTACCTCCGATATTTAATATAAAACCCACTGTAATTTAAAAAAGCGGGTTAATATAAATTTTGATCCTTCAAGTTTACTGTCATTTTGATTTTAATTCTTCAAGTTTTAAACTATAAGTTTTGGTCCGTCAAGTTTCTTTTCATTTAAAATAATGGTCTCTATAATCCAATAAAAAATTGGACCATTTTGTCCCTTGAGAGACCAAAACCTATGATTTCAAACTTGAGGGACTAAAACCAAAATGAGAGTAAATTTGATAAATCAAATATTATATTAACTTTTGAAAAAAATTAAGAAAGTTACTATATTACTTCAAAGTATCTGTATTTATGATTTTTTTTTCCAAACTAATTTGACTCATTTATAAATTGATATATAATTTAATGATAAACATAAGTATTTTAGATAGATTATATAATATATGTTATAATCAAGTAATTTAGTTTTTTTTAATATTTTCAAATTAGTTAACTGAGTTTTTTATTAAGTACCGGAGGTAGTAGTTATGTACAAGTAGTTATGTATAAGGTCAAAAAATTGGACTTCAAACTAAAAACACAAATTAACGCGGTTGCATATACAAATTTTCTGACCTTTCTACGTCAATCTCCCGAGAGAAAAAGGGATGGGTACAGAAGATAAATTAATTAATCTCATTTGACCGGAGGTCTTCTTTTTTTTTTTTGGTGTTAATTCACGGCGGAAAGGTTTATAAGAGAATGGGAAATTGAAGAAGAATATAAATTTGGGGGGCGGGGGGTAAAAACTGGGGGTGAAAAAACAAAAAAGAAGTAAATGACGCGAATATCTTTCATAGAAAAGCGATAATTAATTATTAGTAAATTATAAGGTAGGATTATTGGGTCCCTGGAATTATTTTTAACTGGTTATTACCGAAAGATGGAAGACGCTCTGAGGAACAATTCACATAATAAGGAACTTTTTAATTTAATACTTATTTATTTCTTAATATAAGACCTAATTATTAAGTTACTCTTCTGGTTCTTAATATAAGACTCATTTAACTAATTTGATTAGATTAAGGAAGTTATGTAAGTTAGTTAATTATAAGAAATATGACATGTTTTTCCTAAAATACCATAATCAGCTTTCTTAATACCTCATCTCCCTCTTCTACTTGATTATGGTTGAGAAAGTATCTATAAAAATACTTTAGAGAAAATTGATAAATATGAGAAATAAGTTTTATATTTAAGACCAAAACCAACTCAACAATTGGGTTCTATATTAAGAATCGGAGGAGTAGTTAATTTTGGTCTCAAACATAAGACCTATTTCTTATATTTATCAATTTTTTCTAAATTACCCTTATGGATACTTCCTCAACCATAATCAAATAAGTGAGGGCAGAAGGATATTAAGAAAGATGATTATGGTGTTTTAGAAAAAACATGTCATATTTCTTATAATCAACTAATTTACTTAACTTTCTTAATCAAATCAAATTAGTTAAGTATGTCTTATATTAAGGATCAGAGGAGTATTACCTTTATTGTTTAATATAAGAGCCAGGTAGCTAATTTGGAGATATTAAGAGAATTAATTAGGTTAGTAGTTATAATAAATATGTGTTTACTTCTCTAAATTATTTAATTATGTGTTTTGAAACCAGCTACCCTTGATAGTAATCACTAATCAATAAGGATATTCCAAAAAAAAAAATTAAAAATTTAGAAGAAAAAATGAATTAAAGTCTTATATTTAGAATCAAATCTTACCCCTCAATTAAGTCTTATTGTAAGGACACAGCATTCATAACATGGTTGTTGATAATTTATCACAGATCTGTATGTTGCCTCACGGCAAATTAAACGGTCTTTTCAACAAGAATTCCCCAGAAGTAAATACAAATTAAATGACATATACTCCTTCCAATACTTAATATAAGACTTAATTAATTAATTTAGAGAGATCAGAAAAATACTAAATTATTTTAAATTATTTATATTTATTATTTTTCTACAAACTAATTTGCGTCAATCTAATAATACATACAAATATTTTTAAAAAAATCATATAACATATGATATAATTAAGAATTAAGTAACTTTTGCAATCTTTTCAAATTAATTAATTGGGTTTTATATTAAGAACTCATAGTCATATTTTTCTAAACACATTTGGAGAGTGCGAGGAAACTACGCGGAATGAACATCTCAGTCAAATTAAGATTCTAATTATGTAATTTCTGTCCCCAGATCAACGTTGGTTACGTATCCTAATTATCTGACCACCTGGCATTGGTGTTGAATATTATATATATATATATATAAATGGATCGAGAGAGAGCCTAAGGTCTAGGAGATAAGAAAAATTATTGGGAATGCATATTATTTCCAAGCAGGTTCATCTTATTTGAATAGTCTTTTTCTGATTAGTCAGACTACATATACTTTTCAATTACTTAACGTCACGTCAATGGCATCTTAATTCCTAAATATAAATTCAAAGAGGGATATTAAAAAAAACTGATGAGAAATCTGCAAATTAAACATGTATGTGACGAGGCCTCTTTCTCTGTACTTGAGAGACCAAGCTTATCTGACTGTTCCGCCGCCGGAGGGTCCAAAATCGGGTTTTCTGGTGATCTCGGACGAAGAAGCAGAGGCGAGACGACAGAATAAGGAACCTTCCACTTCCTCAGAACAAGGACTTGACCGTTTTTGCTACAGATGAATCCACCAACAGAGTCATGTTCATCCCAGTTTTGAATCAACCTTTGAGTGCCAATCGCTACTACGCCATCTTCACACATGGCTAGGAAGAAGGGTATGTACAAAATCGATTCTTTATATACACGCACATATGTTCCTCCTGTCCTTAATGTATATCTAATTAGAGAGTTAATATTAATCCTATATGTAAAATCTATTTAACATGCACTACAAAAAATTTGACTTTCAGCGGCGACATTGAAAGTCCAAAAGTCGCCGCTGAAAAGCTTCAGCGGCGACATTTTGTCGCCACCAGGTCGTTGCCGTAGCGGCCGTGGCTGAAACTTATCAGCGACGACATAAAAAGTCTCCACTGAAACTAGACATTCAGCGGCGACATTTTGTCGCCGCTGAAACTGGACATTCAGCGGCGACTTTTTAGTTGCCGCTCAAACTCCTTTAGTCGCCGCTGAAAGCTGATGAGTTTGCCACTCGGATGCGTCGCCACTGAAACATGAGAATCGACGGTGACTAATGTCGCCGCTAAAGCCTGTTTCAGCGGCAACTTTTTGAAGACACTTACGTCGCCGCTGAAGACTGTTTCAGCGGCGACAAAAAAGTCGCTGTTGATTATATTTTCAGCAGTGACCATAATGTCGCCGCTGATTGTCATTTTAATTATTTTGATAATATATTAATTATGCAAAAAATTTTATTTATATTCCTGATAAATATTATCAAAAGGTTTAATAAAAATAAAATAATTAACACACAAATATAGTATATTAAATAATAAGATTTATAACCATCAAAGTGTTTTTTATGTCTTTAACTAAAAAAAAATTGTTAAATTAAAAGATACATTATATAATACAAAAGAAAAATTACGTAGAGGGATCAATACTAGGGACGCTAGAAGTAGGGATATCTGCAGGAGCATTTAACTGCATCTTTTGCGTGAAAGCAGTGAACTGAGCTTGTATTCTCTATTCCATCAATTGCTCCATCCTTTGTTCAAGTTGTGTACGCTTTGCTTCCATCTTTGCTCGCTTTGCAGCATGTTCTGCTTCCATCTTTTCTCGCTCTGCTGCACGTTCTGCTTCCATCCTCTCTCGCTCTGCAGCAAGATTAACACATTTAGAATCTCTGCATCCTAACACTTTGGTAGATAATTTTTAGTATGAATTTTATGTTGAACTTTATTAAACCACATAAAAGGATATGTGAAACTTTGGTATCACCAAAACAAAAACCCCTAGCTAGTGATCCTTTTTGCTTGTACTATTAAGAGATCTCGTAATAATCAAACGTACAAGCTAAGTCTTATTATCTTCTGTTGTAATATCCCCCTCCAAAACAGTTTTCTGCAACGTACAAAGCTGCTTAACTACTTGTTTCTTGCAGGCTGTCAAATTGGAATGGATGAAGATCATTATATATATCATAATAAAAAGCATCTATAAACAACAGTACTCAGGTTTTGCTAATCACTTATGATAATTTAAAATTTCCCAGTCTTCTCCCGAGTAATCAAGTTTCCCATCTTGAACAGCAAAAGCAATCCGCCTATAAGATATTGGAAACCAAACATAAAACAATATACTAGTCTCTATATATATGTGTGTGTGTATATATAATATAATACTTCTCATGCAGGTTTTGCTAATCCTACAAGGTCCAAATATACAACTTTTTGTTAACATGCATATAATTAACGTAACAGTATCAATAAACTTCCAATTTACTCCATCAATAATTAACACTTTCATCACAA
Source organism: Neltuma alba (assembly GCF_004799145.2). Classification (NCBI taxonomy): domain Eukaryota; kingdom Viridiplantae; phylum Streptophyta; class Magnoliopsida; order Fabales; family Fabaceae; genus Neltuma; species Neltuma alba. Next base: position 104,799 of record NW_021635563.1, on the reverse strand, counting down.
TTTTATTGAAAACTGTAAAATGATACATAAAAAAGATTTCAACAGTTAACTTATTAGGGAGGTAACTGTAAAACCCAATAATAAAATGTAACCAAAAAAAAAAATTCTTGTCCTGCACCAACTAACCTAACTTCATGCATGATTATGTTGAGGGCTCAAATATTCTTGGAAAGAGTCTCCACAAATACACCCATAAAACCATTCTCATTAGTTAACATCACCATGAAATGTGAATACGACTCATGATCTCACGACTTCTACTCAGCTTACGTATATGTACCTTTTGAATTAAAAGCTAATCTCAATAATTCTAAATAACAGGAATGAAATGTGGAGAGAGGAAAACAAGAACAAATAAAGGATTCAAATCCGATCCGTACCCTCCCCTCTGTGCTGAAATCTCAAACCCAATTTATGAAGATCATATGGTCTCCAGACTATTGTAGGTTTCACCGTTTCAGATTCACATCAACTTTGTTCAGAAAATTATAGCCAGAATCAGAATATAGTTATATTAAAAATGACAGATAAATAAAAACAATTAAACAAATATATGACTGAAAACAAACAATTAAACAATTAAATCCCTTTCCTGCTCCTCTCCCGATAAGACTGAGGCTTGGCGGGAGGTTCTTCCCCTTGGGGTTTTTGTTTCAGCTCTAAATTCTCACCACTTTCACTCTACAGTGCAAAACAAGTTATAATCAAGAACAAGAATTTCGTTGTTGAAAAAGAAAAGAAAAGAAAAGAAAAGGGTTGTCTTACCTTGCACTGGACTGAGCAGAACTTACTCTCTCTTTGGAATTCTCTTCCACAGGTCTTGCACGTGTAGCAAGATTTATTACTCTGAGACTTGGTTTGTTCACATGATCTTCTGTTGACGAAAACTACTTGTTTATGATTAATAATGAAAGGATGTATGTCTGAGATATCAAGTAACTTGGACACCTGATTTGCATACAAACAGTTCTCGCGCGAAGCCTTGTAAACCTGGAAAATACAAGTCCACATAATAATTATTAATTAACACAGCAACCTTGAAAGGGAGAGTATATGTGTACAAATAAAATAATTACGGAGACACCCACGGGAAGTACTATATGGTTTTCATGTGGGTGATTATTGGTTGCTTTAAGGCAGAATTTGCAGTATAATTGCAAGCAGGTAACGCAGAAACTGGGGAAGAATTTGTTGGTTTGATTGCAGCCAGAAGAATGTTGCAATGGATCTTTGTTCTTGCAAGCCTCCAACAACGATTTCACCCAACGAGGATCCACTCGCTTCTCGCAACCTTCTGTGTTCAGCTGTGAAATTTAATGCCAGAGAAAAAAAACGGATCTCAAAATACAAAACAAGAAAGGGGGAAAAAATACAGCACTACAAGACTTCAAGCGAAGAAGAAGATCAGTGCACTTACATGGATGACAGCAAGAAAGAACGCTGGAAGTGATGGACTAAGCACAAATGGACGCTGGAATAAGTTAGATGCTCGAAACTTCTATGCGCGGCGCTGGTCTGGTGAGAGCGAGGGAAAAGTAAACTTTTCAGAAGATTAGGGCGGGTTAAATTGTTTTGGGTTTCAAAATAAGAAACTTTAGATATAAAAACAATGCGCCAGCCTTGCCAATAACACACGTGGCTTCAGTGGCAAGGGGAGTGTTAGCTATTATAATTACCAGGTTCCCTGTTCGAACTAGCCAGGTAAAAATTAAATTTTTTTAAACCTTGTTGAGCCAAAATTAATGTGTAAAAAATGGGCATTGGTCAGACTCGAACACAGGACCTCTACATTGGAATAAACAAGCGTGGCTAGCCAGGCTAATGAATTTAATTGAAACCATCGGGCAATAGAAAATATATATAATATGTAACCGTATATGTTTTACAAAATTTAATTAATCACATTTTAAATTAAAAAATATAAATAGTAATAATATTTAATTAACTATATACATGATTTTATTATCTATATCTGTCACACATTTTTAATTAATTATATTATCTCCTTCAATAATTTTATTTCTCAATCCTCTCATACATATGTTCATGATCAAATATTATTATGTCAATTAAGTATGCTCACACTAATTTAATTATAATAATCTCTCACATATATTTAATTATGTTATCTCTTTCAATTATAATATCCTTCTCTCTCTCACACATACACACTATCTCTCTTCCAATAATATTTACATCTACCTCTCACACACACTCTATACTTCATTACTTATCCACTACAAGAAAATGTAGAATTAGCAGCGGAACATTTCTAGCGGTTCAACAAAACCGCTAGAAATTCCAAAATTTCTAGCGGTTTTAAGAAAAACCGCTGCAAATTACAGACGGTTTGACCATTGCCCGTACATTTCTAGCGGTTACCACCTAACCGCTAGAAATTTAGAGCTAGAAAATTTCCCGGGTTTTGGCAGGAACTTGGCGCCAAATTTGTAGTGTTTATTTTCTAGCGGTTCAGGCCAATAAACCACTAGACACTGAAAATTTCTAGCGGTTGATGCATGAACCGCTAGAAATATTTTTAATTCCCCGAGGAGTTTAGAAATTTCTAGCGGTTCGGGTAAAAACCGCTAGAAATTTCTAGCGGTTCGGGTAAAAACCGCTAGAAATATCTGCCAATTCCCGAGGACTTCTGACCGTTGGGAATTTCTAACGGTTGTGTACAGAACCGCTAGAAATTTCTAGCGGTTTTGAACAGAACCGCTAGAAATTCTCGGTCTATATAACCCCCCCACTTTCACTTCTTCAATTGTTCTGGAAGCGAAGCTCTGCTGAATTTTCTCCACAAACATATTCGAGTTCTGATTCAGTTGCAGATCCTTATTTTCAGGTAAAAATAGTAATTTATTGATAAGTAATTTTTATTTTATGTTTTATTTTATTTAATTTATTATGTTGTAGCTTATAAATAATTTTTCTTTTTATTTTATTTATAAATAATTACTATTTGTTGTTATTAGGATGACTCGTCGGCACGGGAAAGACCCAGTTGATCCTGAGAGAGCTGGACCCAGTGAGGTTCATCATGATGCTGGTAAGCCATTCCCCAGCATTCATGACTACGATCTCAGCGAGGAGGATATCCTCAGTTTTATGGAGTAGGATGATGTTGAGCGGACTGAGGAGGCTCATTTTACTGGGGATGAGCAACCCCATGCTGATGCTGATGCTGCTGACGAGGAGGAGGAGGAGGAGCAGGATCAGGGAAATGAGTATCCCCAGGCTGCGCAGTGTCCTGCTCCGAGACGTCAGGCTGGTTATGAGGTGGAATTTGTCGATAAGTATTTATTTAACTTTTTAAAATTTTGATCAGTATTTAATTTATATAGAAATTGTATTAATTTATTGATATATAATTTATTTCTTAATTAAATTTTGCAGACACTGAGGGGAACAGGTCCTATCGGAGGCTGACAGCCAGAGAGCTGTCTATGATGACGAGCGGACGAGTGGTTGTGCCGCTCAATGAGTTGGGCCAACCGACGAAGAAAGGTGGCCAGTTGTACAACAAGTACGTGCACCTCCTTGGTCAGCAGTGGACGCTGTTCCCCATCTACGTGCAGGACTGGAAGAAGATGACCTCAGACAAGAAGCAGCAAGGCTGGGAAATGATGAAGGTAATATAAAATTGTTATTTATAATTTTTTTTAATTTAAATAAATGATTATATATTTTGTTTTCAAATAATTTAATTGTTTGATTATAATTTTTTATTTATTTAATTTGTTTGTTATTTATAATATTTTTAAAAGTAGTTAAATGAATATATATATTTTTTATTTAAATTATTTAAAAGTAGTTAAATGAAAAAAATTTGTTATTGATTTCATTAATTTATTACTTATAATAATTTTAAATTTAGTTGAGTAAAAATATTTTTTCATTTAAATTACTTAATTGTTTAATTATTATTTGTTTTTGATTAATTTATATTTTATTTATAATATTTTTAAATTAGTTAAAAACTAATTATTTGTTTTTTATTATTGAAATTGCTTAATTATTTGTTTATAATTTGTTATGTAGTTAATTTATTATTTTAATCATAGAGTAAATTTATTCTGGGGGAGGAGTTGAGGGCTGACACGATCAAGAGGCTAGGGATGGCATGGAAGAACAGAAGGGCCGACCTGTGGAGGGAGAAGAAAGGTGACGGGACGAGGCCCCTCCAGGAGATACTGGCAGATGTACCTGGTGGAGTCCCGGACCAAGACTGGTCCAGTTACGTCTATTTTAGGATGACGGCTGACCAGATGCTATGATAATATTGTATTAATTATAATTTCTTTATTTTTTATCCGACTTGACTCATTTAATTTAATTTTTTTACATTTTGCTTCAGGCTCTTTCTAGGAGAAATGCTGGGAGCGTCAGGCATCAGACGATACGTCATAGGGCTGGATCCAGGAGCTTTGCGATCACTTATGACAAGATTGTGAGTACTTGAAATAAATTTATTAAATATGTATATGTATTTAATTTGTAACTAATTATTTCTTTGATTTCATTTATAGAGGGAAAAGATACGGCAGGAGCGGGGATACACGGCCACTTATGGCGAGATGTGGCTGATGGTGTATAGACCTCGAAACGAGCGTGCGTCGGATGAGGTTGAGGAGATAGCGGTAAGTAATAAATTAAATATTAATATAATATCACAGTGTAGATATCATTATATTATAATTAACTTCTTTATATTAATTTTGGTAGGCACGGATGACTCAGTCGATTCCGAGTTGCGTGAGTCTCAGGGGTCTGCCTTGGATCCCACCGCCTCACTTTTAGCGGGTCGTGGCCGGCCGCAGCACCCTGGTCGAGTTAGCGGGCTTGGACTTGGACCTACACCGACTAGGTTGCCCTGCTCAAGTGGCGCTGGCCCTTCATATACTGCTGGGAGCTCTCATGCGAGTGCGAAGCGGCCGGGTTCCTCATCCTCAGAGGAATTGCGAGAGGAGCTCAGACAAGAGTTTGAGGCTAGGATGGAGGCCAGGATCGTGGAGCGTGATCGTCAGCTGCAGGAGCGTGATCGTCAGCTCCAGATGTAGCTTGACCAGCTCTTGGCAGCTGCTACGGCTCTGCGTCATGTGGTGGTCAGTATAGCTCCAAACATCTCGGTTCCTGAGATCCCCGACCTACACCTGCCATCAGTCCTGCCCCTACCCCCCATCCGCCAGTCCAGTCCCAGCAGGTTGAGCGGCCTGCCCACCCCCAGCCGGAGGATCCAGCAGAGGATGATCACGATGATGCTGCTTCTGCCCCTCACCCATGATTTATCTTGCTTTCATTGTATGGGATTTTATTAGAATTTTGATTTTACGGTTTTATATACTATTTAGATATTTATTTAAATTTTATATTTATTTGTTTACTTTATTTATTTATTTCTATAATTTTATTTATGTCAAGTATTAATTAATATTGAAATATTTATTTATTTATTACAACATCAACATTACAATTTATTAAACACGTTAAACATGTTAATTAATCAAAATAATTCTATAATCATTTATTAATTTAATAAATATTTATTTTTGTAATGTTATTAATTTATTGTGCGGTATTTCTATTTAATATTTAAAAATAATATCATTTGTAGCGGTTCTAAAACCGTTAGAAAATTCAATTGAATTTTATTACATCGTGAAACTTTCTAGCGGTTTTATAAACCGCTAGAAAATTAGTAATTTTCTAGCGGTTTCAAAAAACCGCTAGAAACTTACCTATTTTCTAGCGGTTCATAAAACCGCTAGAAAATTACCTAATTTTACATTTTCTAGCGGTTTTATAACCGCTAGAAATTTCAAAACCGTTGGAGACAAAATTGCCGTTAAACCGCTAGAAATTTTTATCGGTTTGTAACCGATATTTTGAATTTCTAGCGGTTAATAACCGCTGGAAAATGAAACTTTTCGTTAAAACCGCTACAAATTTGTAGCGGTTTTGTAACCGCTACAAAAAAATGACCGTTCCACCAGCCTCCTTATAAGCTGAAGCACTCCAACTGAATTCCATTTTAACTTCTCTTTGAGCTTCCTGTGTCATATTTTCACGAAATTTGAGCATTATTAGTGATGGATAGGTCATGGATCAACTTGCACCGGTCGACTCCGCAATACTTGGCTGGTCTAAACTATTTCTTGGATTTTGCTTTCGCCAATGCTGCCGTAAATGGTAAGATTCAGTGTCCCTGTCCTAAATGTAATTTCAAAAAGTGGCATCCCAAAGATATTGTTAGGGAACATTTAATCTTTAAGCCTTTTCCGCGAGAGTACGTATTTTGGCAACTACATGGGGAACGGCTAGATATGGGTGCTGAGTCAGTTCCAGTAGTTTCACGGATGGGAGTTCGAGTGGATGAAGCCGATGCCGTGAATGATGCTGTGCGTGATGCTTTTGGTGTTCACGAAAGCTCGAATCCCAACGAAGATGAAGTAGAGGGACCTCAACCGGAGTTTCTAAGAAACGAAACTGCTCGGGAATTTTTTGACCTCATGACCGAAGCTGACAAGCCTCTTTATTCTGGGTGCACAAAGTATTCGAAGTTGTCATTCTTGGTGAGGCTGTATCACATCAAATGCTTGTGCGGTATGACTGACAAGGCGATGTCCATGTTGCTGGAATTACTGGGAGATGCTTTCCCCCAAGCTGAATTCCCTCCATCTTTTTACGAAGCAAAAAAGATTATTAACAAGCTTGGCTTGAACTATAAGAAGATAGATGCATGCCCAAACGACTGTATGCTATACTGGGGAGATGATGCCAGCAAAGAGATTTGTACGAGATGCAAGACGTCACGCTATAAGTCGGTACGGAAGGGCAAGAAGCAAAAGAAGAAACCGGCCAAAATTCTCAGGTACAAATTATTACAGCGTGTTACTTGTTCCGTCTCTAAATATTCGATATTTGAAATTCTTAAAACAATTGATTATGTCATCAATTTTTTTAAATTGAGTCATATTTAGTATTTAAATATTCGGTATTTTAAATTTTTAATATATTATTTTCTTAGATACTTTCTTTGAAACCACGGTTGCAAAGAATGTATATGTCATCAAAAATGGCTCAGCATATGAGGTGGCACGCGACTGAGGAAAATCTAGATGGTAGGTTAAGGCACCCACGAGACTCGGAGGCGTGGAAAGCATTTGATGCGAAATTTCCAGACTTTGCCAATGATCCTAGAAATGTACGTCTTGCATTGGCAACCGATGGTTTCAATCCCTTCGGAAACATGAGCACAAGTTACAGTATCTGGCCGGTGGTGTTAATTCCATACAATCTACCACCTTGGATGTGCATGAAGCAGAGCTCCTTTTTGCTTTCCATGATCATTCCTGGCAAGAAAGCACCAGGAAATGATATTGACGTATACCTGCAACCGTTGATACACGAATTGATCGACCTATGGACGAATGGTGTTGAGGCATATGACTCACATGACAAGCAACTATTCAATCTCCGTGCAGCCTTGATGTGGACAATAAGTGATTTTCCCGGTTTGGGAACTTTGTCTGGCTGGAATGTGCATACTGGGTTGGCCTGTCCTGAGTGCAATTTTGATTCTGTGCCATGTCGCCTTCCACACAGTCGCAAGTGGTGCTTCATAGGACATCGACGGTTCCTTGATTCCAAGCACAGACTTAGATTGCAACGGATTCGCTTCGATGGGAAACAGGAGAAGAGAGATCCTCCTGTTACTTTGTCTGGTATGGATATTTTGCGGCAGTTAGAAGATGTTCATGTCGAGTTTGGTAAGAGTGTGGATCCCGAACGATTGGGACGACGATCTCGTGGGACATCTGATACGCAACCTATGCAATGGCGGAAGAGAAGCATATTTTTCACTCTTCCTTATTGGGAATCTAATTTGCTACGACACAGTTTGGATGTTATGCACATTGAAAAAAATGTGTGCGATAATGTGCTATATACGTTGCTCAATGAAGCTGGAAAGTCCAAAGACCATCTCGCAGCTAGAAAAGATTTACGGGCCTGGGGAATTCGTGAAGAGGCTTGGCCTGATGAAAACGACAAGTTTCAGCCAGCTAAATTCACCTTGACAAAGCATAACAAGGATATCTTCCTCTCGACGTTGAAAACATAAAAGTACCAGATGGATATTCTAGCAACATCTCAAGGTGTATCGATCTGCAGGCTCGAAAGGTTACTGGGTTGAAAAGTCATGACTCTCATGTTCTTATGCAACAGTTACTTCCATTGGCCTTGAAAAACACACTTCCTTCTGATGTATCGGTGGTTTGGTAGAATTATGTTCATTTTTCAAGAAGTTGTGTGCGAAGGTCTTGGTAGCGGAAGAGCTTGATCAGCTGCAAAATAAAATTATTCTTACACTTTGTCACTTGGAGATGATATTTCCTCCATCATTCTTTACTGTTATGGTTCACTTGACTGTCCACCTTGTTCGAGAAGCAAAGGTTGCTGGCCCAGTTCACTATCGATGGATGTACCCTATAGAGAGGTACTAGATTATCTTTTATTCCCGCCTCTTTAAATTTCACATTGTTCTTTCATTTACTCGTAATTATTAATGCAATTTTAACTTACAGGTACTTGGAAAAATTAAAATCATATGTTAGGAATAAGGCATGGCCTGAGGGGTCAATAGCAGAAGGTTATTCCGGAGATGAGGTCCTAACTTTCTGTTCGAGGTACTTTGATGACATGGAGACATCTTTTAACCGCCCGCGTCGCGTAGATGATTCTCCTCCTGGTCCTTCCACGTCAACTTTATTTCCTCCTGTTGGGAAACCAGTTGGAGGATATGAATTCTTCAGACTCACTCCTACAGAGAAACTCCAGGCACACAGACACGTTTTGATAAATTGCAGCCAAGTTGAACCCTTCATGCAGTAAGTATATATATCATATAAGCTCACTAGCTTTTACACTTTATATTTGTTTCTTACTGACTCTTCTAACAAATTACACTTTACTATAGTGAGTTTAGGAGTTATCTCAGGCGTCAGCTACGGGGCCGTGCGCGTTCTGCTGACATTGATAAAAGAGTCCACAAAGAGTTTCCCAGTTGGTTTACACGTCGAATACGTAATGACAACAGCCCATACACAGATGAATTCAAAGCTCTTTCTCTCGGTCCGTTAGACCATGCACGAAGGTTTACCGCGTACAATGTCAACGGCTTCAAGTTCTGTACGGTTGGACGTGATCAGGGATTGCTCACACAAAACTCTGGAGTTTGCGGGACATTCGGAACGAGATGTTATGCTAGCAGTAGTGATGGCGATATGCGCTTTGGAGGCGTCACTTACTATGGAAAGCTAATTGACATTATTGAGTTGAGTTACCAGCTTTTCACCGTGACACTGTTCAAGTGCTCCTGGGCAAATACGACAACTTCACGGGGACTCGCTACTGACCATTTGGGCATCACCTCAGTTAATTTCTCTAGACTTATTCATACGGGGGCATCTGAAGATGATGAGCCATATATCCTTGCTTCTGAGGCACACCAAATTTACTATGTCGAGGACGAGAAACATAAAGACTGGAATATGGTCGTTCACCTCAAGCCACGGGATCTTTATGATATGGGTGATGGTGACATTATTTACGACAGTGAACCCTTCCAACCCTCGAATTTTGAAGACTTCTTTCCTCAAGGAGATGATAATTTGCCAATTATCAGGTACACGTCTTTTCTTAAATTATTTAAATAATTAACTACTAATTACTAATTTTTTCCAAATACATTATAAATTTAACAAATTTTTTTAAAATGTGTCCTTTCAGGCCGGATGATGATGGAGAATAGCAGCATCCAAAATAAATTATTAAAAAAATTTTCCGTCCATAAATACATATGTATAAATTAAAATTCGTACAGTTTTTTTAAAAATAAAAAAAGTTTAATTTGTAGCGGTTAAATAACCGCTACAAATTTATTTTACAAAATTAAATTTGTAGCGGTTATTAACCGCTACAAATACATATTTATAAATTAAAATTCGTTCAGATATTTAAAAATAAAAAAATTAAATTTGTAGCGGTTATTAACCGCTACAAATATATATCTATAAATTAAAATTCGTTCACATATTTAAAAATAAAAAAATTAAATTTGTAGCGGTTAATAACCGCTACAAATATCTATAAATTAAAATTCGTTCAGCTTTTTAAAAATAAAAAAATTAAATTTGTAGCGGTTATTAACCGCTACAAATAGAACCGCTAGAAAATACTAGCGGTTATATATACGCTAGAAAATGAATAACAGCTACAAAATGGAATGAAACGCTACAAAATCACCGCTACAAATGTGTCGCTGATCTCTATAAATACCATATCTTCTCTACATTTATTTACTCCATCTCTTTTCTTTCCTCTCCTATTCTTCTTCATAATTCTCTCTTTTTTTCTTACTATCTCATATGGTGGTTTCTTTCTCTTTACTGTATGGTAAGTGAATTTTATTTTATAATTCACTGTATCTTTTATTTGTTTTTATTTAAAATTTACTAACATATTTATTTCTCCTTTTCTTTCAGATTTTTCTTCTCCACACTTGTCATGCCCTCCTCAACTGATTCAAATACTTCTCAACCTAACACTATAGGTTCAATATTACAAAATATATCATCTTCAATTCAACTATCTTATTAAATATTCAATTAAATTATCTTATTAAATTAAATTCACTTCTTTTGACACATTCATAATTTAATTACATATTGTTTATTACAAAATTTAAATATATAAAATGTAACATATAACTAATTATACAAATTAACAAAAATTATTCAACATAATTTATTTAATGGTTTTTAAAATTATTATATGAAAAACCAAATTTTTTTTTTCTGGCATGGTCAAACATTTCTAGCGGTTCCGAACCGCTAGAAATATTTCGTCAAATTTAAATTTTGCGCCAAAATTTCTAGCGGTTCAAACCGCTAGAAAATTGTTTTGCCGCCATTCCAGAAATTTAATTGGCAGGAAAATTTAATTTCCCAAACATTTCTAGCGGTTCTATAACCGCTAGAAATTTCCGCACACTACTGAAATTATTTATTTCCCGGCAAAATTGATTTGGTTTAGCATGTTTCTAGCGGTTATAAAACCGCTAGAAATTTTATTCCGGGCACATTTTCTAGCGGTTTTATAACCGCTAGAAATGTTTTCCCTTTCAATATTTTCTAGCGGTTATAAACCGCTAGAAAGTTTCTAGCGTGTTGACCATAATGTGTAGCGGTTGCCATAACCGCTAGAAATTTTTTCTTGCGCCTGTTTTTCTAGCGGTTTTGTTAACCGCTAGAAATGTATTACTCTAACCGCTACAATTGACGTATTTTTTTGTAGTGATCCCATCACTTAAACTTGCATACTTTTTCATGCATGCCTCCATCTCATTTCTCTCCCGTGCATAATGTTTTTCTATTCCATCTCTCAAACATTTGGATATGGGATATGTGTGTTAAACACACTCCAAACTTTCTTCATCTCCCTTTCTCTCTCAAACACCATATTATCTTTCTTTTAATCTCTCTCTAACACAAAAATACATAAAAAAACATTAATTATCAAAGTTACTTAATTACACAAATAAAATATTATAATATAAACTTTTTACAAAAAATAAAAAATGATAAAAAAAATGTCAAAAAATTTTAGCGGCGACTTGAATTGTCGTCGCGAAAAGTGTACACTTTCAGCGGCGACAATTCAAGTCGCCGCCGTAGTGTACACTTTGGGCGGTGACAAATTTTGTCGCTGCTGAAAGTTGCAGCTACAGCAGCGACAATAATAAGTCGCCGCCATAACTATCACTTTTGGCGGCCACACACTTGTCGCCGCAAAAAGGCCCGACTTTCAGGGGCGACAATTCTTGTCACCACTGAAAGTCATATTTTCAGCGGTGACTTCCTTTGTCGCCGCTGAAAGTGGTCGCTGAAAGTCCAGTTTTTTGTAGTGATGTTTATCCTCTTTTTTCTCCATAAATTAATCTTATTAATATTCTCCCAACAATAATCAAGTAGGAGGGGAAGGAAATTAAGGAAAATACTTAGACCATTTTAGGAAAAAAAATCATATTAACTAATTTAACTAACATTCTTAATCTACTCAAATTCATTAATTAAGTACCATATTAATTACCAAAGGAGTACAAAAGGTTCTGTTTCCAAAGGTCTTTCTACTTATATACTTCTTCTGACATTCTTATTATAACTACTTAGTACTAACAACTTCACATAGATTTAATAAAATTAGTTCAAATTAGTTACTCCCTCCATTCCTTTTAATATAAGAAACAATCTCTCTCATAGTGATATTCTTAGATATAAAAAACAAATTCTTTTTGTCTGGAATTTTAAATTGGTCTTTCCATTTTTACCCCATTAATTAAACATATGCTACTTACTATCTCCTTACAATAAATTTTCACTCATTATTTCTCACATTCTCTCTTTCTAATTAAACAAGAATCTAATTGAAAAATATGTATATATATCTTATATATTTATTGCCTTTAACTAAATTTAAAAAATATTTTTTAACCATATAATTTTGAGTGGATGTTTCTTATAATAAGGGACAGAGTATTTTTTTTGTCACCCATCAATAAAAGTCATTAATTATTGGGATTTGGTTGATTAGTTAGAAAGTTTTATAGTTACTTAGGGATACTAGGTGAAAAAAATTAATGCTCTCTGGTTCTTAATATAAGAATCACTTAACTAGTTTGGTTATCCTGAAATTAGGACTACTCCTCCAATCCTTAATATGTAGAATCACATATGAACTTAATCATAAAAGTAAGACCAATTTTTATATTTATTTATTTTTTCCAAATGATCCTTAGTGAAATCTCTCGACAATAATCAAATGGGAGAAAGATAGATGGAATGTATCAAGGAAGATGATTAAGATATTTTATGAGAAACATGCCATATTTATTATAATTAACTAATCTAACTTTTTTAATTTAATCAAATTAGTTAAATAAATTTTATATCAATAACCTGATGGGCGTGTGTGTGTGTGTATGAATGATGCGTGCGTGCGTGTGTGTGTACATGAATGATGTCATGATTATGAGATGTCAATGGATGATTTAGGGAAGCAGCGACGAGCTCAAAGGAAGATGATAAGATAAGGTGTTGCTGGGGAAGTTGTATTCAAGATGCAACACCATGTGCTTTAGATCCCTTCAATGATTATCAGCAGTTTGAGATTATAAAGAAGCCTCGTGATAGGTTTGAAGCCAAGTGTGTTGCTGCACATGGATTTCCTCCTATCTTCCTGGGGGGTGAATGGAGGCTATTCAATAATATTCCTCATCACCATTTAAGTCAACAAGCTTCGGGTCTTGACGACTCATTACGTGCTCAATTACCAGATTTTGATTTTTCTTCAAATCTTGATCGTTCTGAACAAGTCATTGTTGGAAAATGGTAAGCTAAAAGTTCTATAGTTGTAGGCTTTCATTCATTATGTTTTGACTTCTAGGCATGAGATCCAGTTTCATAATAAACACATGGAAAAATTGATCTTTTGATTCTTAAGTTTTAACTCGTTTATGAGTTAATCTTATCTTTGGCCAAGAACAACTTTGAAGATCGATCTTCTTAGCTAACGGCAAGTCTCTTTTTCAGCATCTCTCCTCTGCTAAAAAGTTCAGGGATGACTACCAAGTCATAATTAAGGGTTGAGTCGTAGTCAATTTAGAACATAAAAGACTAAAAGATTAATTTTTCCTAAATATATGATGTATTTTGATGAAAATAGGCTCAATGGTGTTCTAAATTCATTTGATGCATCAATTTGTTCTTCTTCCCTTTACAGGTACTGTCCTGCCATGTTGGTGAAACAACATGGAAAGAGATCAAAAAGCACGAGCAATAAATTATCAATATTCTGCGAGATGACACTTGAGCAAAGATGGGAGAAGGTATTTTCCAAGGAAAATGTTGGAAACACTGCTGAAAAGAGAGTAGTTGTGGAAGTTGAGGTCGTTGAAACAGAATCTGCAAAAATTGCAGGAACAAAGGAAGCTTCATGGGGTGACAAAGATGTGAGTGAAACTGGACTCATGTGGTTTACTAGTCATGATGGTAATAACAAGAAGAAGGAAGAGAAAGTAGGATTGAACATGGCTATTATTGAGAGAATGAAATGGGAACAAGAAAGAGTTGGATTTGTTGGTGGGAATCAAAAGATAGAAAGAGGCAAGTTTAGTGATAACTTTTGATTACAAGCACGCCCATCAAATTAGGGGCAAGTGGGACTGAAAAATTTACATTATTATTATTTTCTTCCCTTAGCTTTTTAAAATATATTTATAGAGAAACTTACAAATTATTATTTATGATATGCAGCAGATCAAGAGCATGTGAACACTGAACAATCATTTCCCTCTCAATCAGATTTAACGCCATGCTAAGGGCTATGATGATAAATTTAATAATATTATTATAATTTAAACATATTAATTCGTTTTGATATTTGATTCTTGCTTGAATGTAAATGTGTCAGAAGTCTAACGATGCATTCTAGTCTTTTTTCATCGTTTTCACATATCCTTTCAATTTCAGGAAGGTTTTCATATGTGTTATTGTACTATTATGTACACCAAGACGTGTAATGATAAACACAGAGCTATTCAGATAAGTCTCAAGATAGAATTTTTTTGCAATGATAAACCTATAATAAAAAAAGTTTCCTGAATTTTTTTTTAGCCGAAAAAGACCCCAAAAAAAAAAAAACAAGAAAGAAACAAGCTAAAAGACAGATATATCACGCATTCATTATGAAATAATTTGAATATTTTTATCTTCTTTCTGGAATGTGCTTACGGGTTTGTCTTCACAGATATGCCAACTGTTAGCATTTTAATTTAATTGTCCAAGCATCGACAAGTACTACCCCCAATCCTTAATAGAAGAGCTAATTTCAAATTCAATTGATTCTGAATATAAGATTCCAATCCACTTTGTCTCTTTTTTTTTTCAAGGTAATCCTTGTAGTAGTTGCATATATTAAAAGTTTTATAAAATGATAGTTCTAGCTAATATACATGATTAGCAAGTGTATTTTAGAAATGACAACACTTATTTATTACAAATAACAAAATTAATTTTTCTAATCTATTTAAATTAGTCATCTAGCTTTTATACTAGGGACCGAATGTAGTATTATGTATCATTATCCTAAATATGTATGTTTATATATATATATATATAAGCAAATCAAACAACGTGATCTGCCAAGCAGATTCATAGAGGCATATATATACAGCGAGATAGATTGGAGATTGAGATCAAAATCAATTTATACCATGTATGTAACAAGGCCTCTTTCTCTATTCTTAAAGGACGAGGTTGCTCTGTCTCTTCCACCTCCAGAGCGTGACTCTAATTATCTTGTGATCTCTGATGAAGAATCTGATATTCTTTAATTTTGGGTTGCGAAGAGCTAATTACAGATGAGGCGTCTACCTTTCTTTCACAAGACAAGGACTTCATCATTTATATAATTTTATGCAAGAACTGTTGAGCAATCGTGCTTCAATGCTATTGAGATTTCTGTTTTTGCATTGGGCCTGATGAAATTTGGGAGATTAAGGCCTCAGCACCATAAATTTATGCAGAGCACATTAAACTCAATTAATATATATTAGTAGTGGCTCTTGTGTTTGTGGCAGCTTGAAACTAGCTTTGATGTTCATCACAGTAATGAGCAGCACGGTGGTCATCGCTATGGTGAGATCTACACTATTTAAATATAATTTGAATGGTTTAAATTTAAATTTTTCAACTCATAATTTTTAAATTAAAAAAAAACTCAGTTGAGAGATTATTTTTGTTTGGATTATGCACCGATTAAGAGAAAAAGTTTTTTTAAAAATAAATGCATAAAAAATTAAATCTCAATCATCTATGTTAAATTTGAATGGTCTAAATTTTATGGATACTACAGTACTTATCACTGTGATAAGCATCAAAACTCAAAACTGATTCCGT
The DNA here is from genome assembly GCF_004799145.2 of Neltuma alba. Classification (NCBI taxonomy): domain Eukaryota; kingdom Viridiplantae; phylum Streptophyta; class Magnoliopsida; order Fabales; family Fabaceae; genus Neltuma; species Neltuma alba. The sequence goes on along the minus strand of NW_021635563.1, from coordinate 88,780 downwards.
GGCAGCTCTCAATGGTTAAAAAGGACGGAACTGCTCAAGAAGTTTGCTAAACAAAAGAGAGAAAAGAAACACAAATGAAAAGAAGGAGGGTTTATATTACAATAAGATATTTCTGTTGTTGCTTAGCTGCAATTTATCTCTACTCGGTTGTAACTTTTTATTTAGTCATGTGGTGATGAGACAAGTAAGCCTTACAGGTGTCTGTCCATATATAAGAGATGTACTCTTCATCATTAATGAAATATCCATCCACTATTTCACTTTCTCTTCCTTCATTACAGGGCTAGACTAGTTCATGGCAAATTCCTGAGTCCAACAACGGGCAGTAGTCTCGTACTTGCCTTTGTTGTTCTTGTAAATGTGAGCAATCTCAGGAACCGAAGGGTCATCTGGGTTGGGATGAGCAAGCAATGACCATACTGACTGCAGAATCTACATGTGCATCACAAATCACCACTTCCGATAGGTCAAATCATGGTTTGTTAAGGGAGATATGTAAGGAGACGCATAAGAAGGCATTATACCTTACAAACTGTGGTGGCGGGGCTCCACTCCTCCTGTTTCAGAATGTCCAGAGAGACAATTCCACTACTATCAATGTTTGGGTGATATACTTTTGTTCCAAAGGAAACCTGTCCAAAGCAACCAATTACTAGCTAGTTGCATTGGCTGTTTCGTTAGAACTACAATCAAAATTAAGCATATTGTGAATTACTCCTCCAGTTTTAAATGTAAGACTCATATAGTACAAAATGGGTCCTATATTTATGACCAGAAGAGCAATTAATAATTACCTTGGGTGGCTTGAATGGAAACTTTGGGGGAAGGTGGATGTTCACCAGGAATACACCCCCAGCATAAGGACTGTATGCTGGGCCCATAATTGTAGCTTGCCAATGAAACAAATCTTAACTAATTGTGCCTGCACAACACATTACTTGTTACTACCATTAATTAAAACCCTCCCTTTCCTGGTTAACAAGTAGTCCTATATATGAAGTGAGAAAACATATTACCAAGTATTTCAAAAATATAATTGCATGGATCACAAATATATGTTTTGGTTGTGATTATGGATTACAGTATACGTACAGCTCAACATGGCTGCTAGGGTGTAAGTTACTACCTCCTGGTTCTTAATATAATAACTGATTTGGAGAGATTAAGAAAATTATTGAATTACTTAATTATAGCATATGATTTACACCTAAAAAATATAATCTACGTAATTAACAAAAGTACTTCATACACAACCCATAAGTATTTCTAGTGTCCAAATTAACCAAAAAGAGTATAGGCATCTCCAAACAACAAGCATGTCATAGTTTCAAAATAAATCCTTAATAAAATAAAATGATAAAATCTTAGGGTCATGGCAAATAATATAATATAACACATGCTGGATAAGCACAAAAGAGTCCTCATGATTCACTCTATCGGAGCTTTTTCTTGATTCTTACTAGATCCATCACTTGAAAATGTTAAAAGAAGGGATGGGATCTAATGTCTGAAATTCCTAACATATACAATCACACATATAGTACCCAAAAAAAACTAAGTATATATATGTGTGTGTATATAAAGTACTTAAATTATACCAAAAACTTTCGTCATTAAATCAATAACAGCCATCTCAAAAATTCTTTACAACATGCATTTCACCTCAATAAATGCAATACGTAACCTCTCTTGTATCATCATCCATCCTTATTCCATTGACTAAAGTTATAGGCTAATACATAGTCTAACCAAAACTAATCCATTTAACTGGATTGTCCTAAGCTTAGCAATGCTTGAGATATATACAGTCAAAGGTATAAAACTCAAGCCCAGACTATAGCCCCCCTCTTTAAAGAACAAGATTATAAGGAGATGTTACATGTTTCACAATTCCAATCTAATATTGGCCAAGGAAAAACATGGAAGAAGAGCCTTTGACAAATGCCATCTACTGGGTACCCAGTGATGACATATCACGTGGTAAATAAATAACATATTAAATCCCTTTCTGATCTCAGCCTATAACAGAATGCATATGACATGACAAATAATATTATAACAAAATATATCAAAAAGAAACTATTATTCTAAATCATAAAACAATAGAAATCTAATACAGATCATCAACATTATAATTCATTATAGTTCAATCATTATGACTATCAAAATATTTAAGTATTTCAAATATTATTTCATAGTATAAGACATGATTGGAATAAATAAATATATATTGAAACTCTATTTATTTGAAAAAATGTTTATTATATTTACACATACATATTAAAATAATTAATTTACAGGATATTAAACAATCATCTCAACCACAAACAATTAATATATATATTTATATATGGAAGAGATTTCAAAGTTACCTACTGCTCTTTAACTTACAAGTAATCATACGAAGTTACTCTAAAGTTCTCTATGAGAGTATACAAAATCACACATAACTATCTATTAATATATATATATATATATATATATATATATAACTTAAAACTATTCTAGAGTTACTCTAAAATTCTAAAACTACCCTCCAAAATTAACTCTCACAGATGCACCATTTTATTAAGGTACCAAAAACAATATATATTTATGGATAATTTCCTTTTATGTCTAAGATAGAGTTTAAATTGTGGATAGCTAATATATCTATATATGTATTTATATGAACAAACATGTGGGCTCATTTTTGGCAAAAAAAAAAAAAACATGTGGGCTCATGAGGAAGGGTAGAGCTTCCGAAAAATCAATGATAGTACTGACAACAGTGTATGTATATAGCAGTGTATCACAAGCAATTGGAAAAATAAATTAAAAAAGAAAAATGCTTGAAAGGACGCATAAAGGTTCAGGAAGAGATATAGAAATTTAGTGATACGCACACGGATTATGAATATATTTTCCAATCAAATCATGGCTTGAGGTGTTGGACATGGTGAATGACAAATATAAAAAATAATAAAGATTCGACGTGAGATCTGGGGACGTATAGTAAAAGAATTTCTTCTGTCACAATTAAATAATAATAATGCACACACAATGAATGGGACGAAGGCAGTGAACGTGGGTCTCAAAGATTACAATAAGTACATTGACGGGGGAGAGGTGGAGGTCAGGAAGAAATAGTAATTAAAAAGCAAAAGGAAACAAATATTAAGAGGAAGATGGTTTCGAAACGTACCAGCGCTAATGAAAATAGGAGGACGCTCGCGGAGTTCCCTCAAATCACTAGCGATGCGTTTTGAACACAACACAAGAAGGTCTGTCCCAAGATAACCATCACTAAGTTATTTTTTATAAAAAAATGCTTTATTCAATAGTTGCATGAATCACAGATATATGGTTGCTAGGTTATATGAGAGCAGATGATCTCGAAGTGTACCATGTTCACACATACGATGTTCTTCCAAACCCATCGCCGGTGATGTTGAATTGAAGGATTCTCACTCCTAAAGTTGCAAAACAGCAAAACTACGTATTGTGAATGAATCTGGTTGAGATCAAAATGCTTAAATGACATGACAAACACATTTATCAATTTCAAATGATTAGGGATAAAGGGAGAGTATGACAATTCAGATAGTTAAATCGAGAAACAGGACACCTCTATTGTCACACCTCAAAAAATAAGCTTCATCTTTTCATTTAAACCTTACCCAAGTAAATTATTCAAACCTGACTATCTAATTTAGGATTTTAGTGTAGACCACAATAAAAGTAGTTTCTATTATATTAGTTTTATTGGAATTAATAACTTTCATATTCAGTAGTAATTAACAAGAAAATGTCCACAAAAAGGTATAAGCATGATAAATGGTGTTATTATAGCCCAGTCAAAGTAGAAGTACGATCAACAAAAGGTGGAAATAAATAGCATGAAAAATTGAAAATTAAGCATAAAGCTAAGAAGAGCGTTATACCTCCATCTTTATATCCATTCATATCATTAAAATTTCTCATAAATTGGAGCTTTTTTGAGACGGTTTGAAACTTAGCAATGGGTCTCGAAATGTTTAAAAGCGAAATAGAATCAGAATAACACAACCTGTAAGCACCGAAACTAAACAAAGAGCTAGTGACCAGATCGGCAACGAGACCTAAAAAAATCGATGACAGCACAGAAAAGGACCAATTTGTACCAAAAAGAGAAAAGAAAAGGACTCATGGAATCCATGGCGTAAAACAAGAAAACAATATAATCTCTACCAAAATCTAGTAATGCCACAGCCGCTATAAGCAAAAACAACCCACAGATGAAACTGTACCGAGTGTAGAGAGGAAACTATACTGAGTCTAGGCAGAAGAGAGGAGGATAACCAGAAAGCTCAACAATTAGGTGAAGAGAAAAGGGCAAAGACACCTACTATTTATGGGGTAAGAGTGATCACAATTTAGAAATGTGTAATCTCACCCATTTATTGAAACATAATTTTCTGATTGCCTTTTAATTCGCAATCAAAAATTAATGCCGAATCGATTTCTTTTCAATTCACAATCAATCACTACTACAAAAAATACATTTAACGGCAGTTAAAATAAGCTTTTTACGGTGATTTTGAGACCAACGTCTATGCCATCGACGTAAAATGTAGAGGATTTCACGGCGGTTTAAGAACCACCGTGATATGTGCCTTTTCACGGCGGTTATATATAACCGCCGTGAAAAATTTTTATTCCTTTAAGCTACGTTTCATCCTATTGATCAGGAGGGAACGGGAGAACAAAGCCTCAAAGGAAATCTCTCGCCAGTTAAAAGCATTCTGATGGAGTAAATATAGATTCTTTCCTACCTTCATAGCGTCACTTAGCTTCACCTTCGGCCACCAGATCGAAGCAACTAAGATTTAATAAAGGTAAAATCAAAAACTCAGATCTGATAAAATCAAAAACTCAGATATGCTAAAAATCAAATCTCTTTAAACTCAGATTAAGCATCTTATTTTTAACTAAAGAAAATATTCATATCAAACCACAAAAACTGCAAAATCCACAGAAAGAATGGAGGTGAAAACTCACAAATAAGAATGAAGAGGATGAGGCGATGGTGACGGTAACAGCAACAACGACAGTGATGGAAGAACATGGGGGAAATGATAGAGGCAATGGATAAACGCCGACAAATATAGGAGGAGGGAGAAAATCGAGTGAGGATGTGGTATGGGGGACTATGAGCTCTGACTCTGAAAAGTGAAAACTATCGCGCGATGGATTTTAAAATTCTGATAGACTTTTTACGGCGGTTATTTAAAAAACTGCCGTTAAAAGTATTTTTTTACAGCGGTTTTTTAAATAACCGCCTTTAAAAGTCCGCCTATAATTACAAAAATGCCACCATCATATTTTTTACAACGTTTTTGCTAATAACCGCCGTAAATTAGCGTCGTGAATACTCTTTTTTGTAGTAGTGAATACCTTAATATTTGTTTGATTTCCTAGCCATTCATTCCTTATCCCTTGATTTTCTTTTCAGAGTTAATGTCGATTTATTTCCTTGATTGACTAAGATTTGTTTGATTAGGAAAATTTTCTATTCCCCGATCAAATATTCCGGGCCATCAGGGTGGACTTGGACCCAAAGTCTATTAACATATGTGGATGATAATTTGAAGGGAAGCAGCGAGGAGCTCAAAGAAAGATGATGAGATAACGTAAGGTTGGGGAAGCTGTATTCAAGATGCAACGCGATATGCTTTGGATCCCTTCAATTTTTATCAGCAATTTGAAACTATAAAGAAGCCTCGTGATAGGTTTGAAGCCGAGTGTGTTCCTGCAGATGGATTTCCTCCTATATTCCGCCTGACATTGCGGAATAATATTCGTCAAAAATAATATTCCTCATATTCTTACTATTTGAACATATTGATTCGATTTGATTTTATTCTTTCTTGTATGTAAAGATGTCAAAAATCTAACCATCCATTCCAGTCTTTTTCCATCCTTCAAATTTTAGGGCGTCTGTCTGGGTGTGAATATATATATTTATATATATTTATATCAGCGTGTTTATGTTATTGTCATTTCATGTGTTATATAAATATAATATCATGTACACCAAAACCTGCAACGACAAGCACAAAGCTATTCATCGGGTAAGTCTCAAATATAAACTTTCTTGTAACGATAACCCTGTAATAAAAAATGGTTTTGATTTTTTGCCTAAAAAAGAAAGCGATAAAAACAAGAAACAAGCCAAAAGACAAAAAAAAAATGTTCAGGCAGGTATTGAGAAATAATTTGAATATTCTATCTTTTTCCGTGCAATTGGCCTCTAATGCCCCATTCTTTAATCTCTAATACCCCTTGTAATATCCAAAAACTCCCAAATATTTTTTCCCCTTTTATGCATAAAATCAGTAACATTATTTTGATACCTTGTGAGCATAAAATGGCGAAATTTTTATTTTTTTAATGACTTTTTTAAAAAAATAAGAAAAAAGTTCAAAACTTTTTTTTTTTTTGGGGCTGATGAATTCAAACCTTTAGGATTTTTTGCCCGTAAGATATCAAAATGTCACTAATTTTATGTAAAATCTTAAAAACATTATTTGGGAGGTCAAGACATTACAAGACGCATTAGAATATATGGCATTAGAGGCCACTCACCCATCTTGCTTGTGAAATACGCTCACTCGTTGTCTTCACAGACATGCCAATTGTTAGCATCAATTTATAATCGTCCTAGCTTTGATAAGTATTATGTGTGATTACCTTAAATGTATGTATATGCGTATATGTGTACATATTAAAGCAAATCAATCAATATGATCTGCCAAACAAATTCATAGACGTGTTTGAGTAGGAATCAGAGAGAGATATCAGAGATTGAGGTCGACAAAAATTTATACCATGTATGTAGTATTTCTTTGATTACTAGAAGGTACTCCTGGTCTTGTTTATAGGGCAGAGAGAGAAAATTTTTATATGGATGTACAATTTTATTTATTTATTATTGTGTTGACTTTGTTTTCATGAGGTATATTATATACTACCTTCATTTATATGAGCTAGTTGACTAATTTAAGTAAATTAATGAAATTTGTTAAGTTACTTACTTGTAATAAATAGGTGTAGTCTTTCATAATATATCCTTACTAATTATATCTATTAACTGGAACCACCATTTGATGAAACCTCTAACATGTGCAACTACTACAAGGAACATCTTGAAAAAAATTAAATAAACATGAGAGACAAAATGGATTGGGATCTTATATTTAGAACTAAATTGTAAGTCAAACTAGCTCTCATATTGATAACCAGAGGTAGTATTAAATGGGGATAAAATGGAAAAGTTGTTGAATTTTAAATGAGAACTAATGAAGTTTAAGGTTTTATTGGTCTACGTAAAATATGTTAAAAGTGACTTATAAATAGGACTAGAGAGTATAACCTCCGCTTCTTAAGGCCTATTTGAGTAATTTGGCGAGATTAGTGAAGCTAAAAAATTATTTAATTATAGCATATGTTATATGATTTTTTTGAATTACTCATGTTTATAATTACATTATATATCATCAGTTTATAAGTTAGACAAATTACTTTGATAAAAAAATAATAAATTTAAATACTTTAAATAATTTATTTACATTCATTAATCTTCCTAAATAAGTTAAGTAAGTTACATATTAAAGATTAGAGGTAGTTTACAAATACCATTTGGAGGTTTTGTGGAGAAACTTTCTTATGGATACACGGATAGAGTGACTAGCATTTAGATTGCATTATTTTAGGCATTAATATTAGGACATTAATAGATATTAATATTCCAATTATGAGATATATCATGCATTTAACTTTTCACCATTCTCCCTCCTACAATACGTGGCCACGTTAATGGCCTTGAAAATAATTTTAACCCAGCCCAATTCATCTTCTGGGACCCATTTTTAAGTAAATTGAGTATTACAAGATTTTAAAAGGGAGTTTGGGAATCCCTAGAAGTACTTAAAATAGTACTTTCACATAAATTAAGACAAAACTCATCTCACATATTCACTTCGTATATTGTAAATTCACTTTTAAGAAGCTAATCCAGACATACATAAAAATGAAAAAAGATAACAAAATAACCTGAAAGTTGTTAAAAGACAAATTAGTGTAGATGAATTTCAAAATCTCAATTCAAACCCCTTGCACTATGTTGGAATTTTCAAATCTTGCCAAATTACACAAATTCCCTTCACTGTTTTTTTATTGCAATATTGCCACCTTAGCAATTTTAACCGATTTTTGGCCGTTGGAGATTTGACGTCGCGACTCTATTAGTGACCAACAGCCGAAGCTCTAGGGTCGTTAGAGTTCCGATGACTATTCTTTCTTAGCTATTGACTACATTTGTTTTTAAAACCGTGATGACTACTCTTGTTTAACTACTGATTACTCTAGTATTATGATTGATTACTTTCATTTTTAAAACTTTGGTGACTAATCTTGTTAGTGTTAACTCCAAAAAATTCATATCTTTTTATCACATTTTCCTCCTTAACTTCCTGTTTTAAGAGTTAAATTGTGCATAGAAATAGAGCCATTAAGGAAAATGTGTTTAGTTTAGCTTTTTGGAACACTCTTGAGATAATTGTAATTAGTTGGAGTTGTTTAGAACTTACACATTTCTCATTTAAGTAGGAGAATGGAGACCAGCCTTTTCAAGCTATGTAAGACACCTTTGAACAATAGATTAGCTAGCAGGAAGCATGGAAGAGCTCTAAAGACTTATGTAGAAAACTCTCATTTTTCAGTACATTCGCTGTTGGTTCACCATAGCCACTGCTACAGCGAACGCAAGGAAAATGCAGCTCGAGAGGGGTGAAATTTATGGCTATTCATTGTTGGTTTGCCACAGCCAATCCACAGCGAATGAAGAAAATCTGCTACTGTGTGTTTCAATTATTGACGCGCTGTTAGGGTTAAATGGAAGGAAAAACATGATAGTTGGGCATTCTGGATTGTTGGGGCCATCTTGGGAGCTCTTTTGGTGTGCTAGGGCAAGGATTTTGGTGGAGATTGAGTTGGGATTTGAAGATTGGAAGAGATTTTGGCTTCTCATCTTGGTTTTTCTTCTCCATTCTCCTTTTCCTCTTGTTCAATGGTTGTGCTGAATATATGTATTTTCTCATGGGAGTTCTGAACATGTGTGGCTAAAGCTTTGATTCTAGGATTATTTTAAGCCCTTATATGGATTAACTCTTGATTCCTTCTCTCATTTTGTGATTAATGATATATATGTGTTTATTTTACCCCTTGCTTCATGCTTCTAAGCGCTTGATCACTGTTTAGATGTTTCGTTCATTTGAGTGATGCTTGAGAGAGCTAGCTTAAGTGTAGAACTTGGGTAAAATTGTGTAAGAACTTAAAATTTGCTTGCTGAATAGATGGTTTTGTTGGTAAGATAGAGATATACTTGCTAATCTTACATAGTCACCTTAGGATTAGAGCTTAAAATTGGGTTTTATTAATTGTAACAAGAGATTGAGCAATTAATGGAATTAAACACTTGTTCTTGACTTGAGAAAGCACAAGTACATTTTGAGTCCTAGACTAACGCATATTTTCATTAAAAGCTTTTATAAGAGGAGGTGAAATTGAATGTTACTAAATATAAGGGGAATAATAATCCTAGATCCCAATTTATCCTTAAAGTCTAAAAATCATTTGTTTTTATTAATTTTTTTATTTTTAAAAGTAGTTTTCTTCATTCTTGATATATTTCTATCACTCAAATTAAGTGAAAGTATGATAATTAATATTTGAGCAGGTTTTGAAACCAAATCCTCATGGGAACAATACTCTACTCATCATTTTATTACTTGTGAACAACTCGTGTACTTGCGGTGCGAACATTTAGCTATAGATTACTCTAGTTTTTCTATTGACTATTTTGTTTCCAAAATTCAAAAAATGCATTAAGTCTTGTTGGAGATGTAGTGACTACTTTTTGTTCAATTGTTTATTGTTCTTGTATGATCAATAGTTATACAAAAGTAGTCACCGGAACTTTGAAAATAAAAGTAGTCAATAATTAAATTAGAATAGTCAATAGCTATATAAAAGTGGTCACTGGGAGTAGGAACAATGTTATCATTTTATAATATTTTAAAATTTCAAAATAATACAAAAAGTCTAATTTGAGATTTTGGAATTCACTCACCTTAGTTTATTCTTTAGCATTTTTTGAGGGTGTTTAAGTGTCTTTTTCCCTATAAAAATTGATGCCATCAAGTCTTTCTTTTTACCAGTATATATATAAAATTTCTCCATGGCAGGAATTGCATTGTCTCTTGTCCGCGTCCATTAATCATTGTCTCTTGTCCGCGTCCATTAATCATGTTGAAGAAAACTCAATGTGAACAAAATTTTTGACATATCTTTTTAATATAAATATCGGATTAATTCTTAAATTTTTATACACACACACGTGTGTGTGTGTAAGTGAAAAGCATGTTGTTTTACTCTTCAAAAGGAAACTAAGCTAAAATGCAATATCATGATGTATAGCTTAGGTGGATCTATAAGGAGTGTTAAAATTTCTAGCTAATCCTCTGAGTTAATAAATTAACAATTAACAAATTACTCAATGTAAAGAAATATGTATTTATGATCTGGATTTCTAGCTGAATACTAACAGTACAGCCACTTTTTATAAATTTTTGGAGGTTCATGCAGAAAGAAATGAATCACAAGAACAGGAAATTTACGACAGAAAAGTTACCAGTAATGAGATAACAAGATGCTTCCCTGGAGATAGCTTTCGGCCTTCATAGCTCGTTACGGTATGGAGTTTTAAATGACGGAATCAAGAACCAACAACTCACTGATTCATTCAATGCTAAAACCACAACTCGAAGAACTAACATTGAACAAGAAATTATTAGAAGCTACACAATGGATTAATTCCTCTAGCAATTACATATACAAATTTTGCACCGTCTTAAAAATTAGTTGAACTAATTATTCCAGTAACCAACTCGGCTACAGAGAATGAAGCAAATTCACAATTTCAGAATTAGAAGAAGCAAATTCAACTTCAATTCACAATAATCCAGTGTCCATCAGCCACTTCGAAAGAATATTTCAGAGTTTTAGCTAAAAATCCACAAACAAATCCTAGATACATGAACTGAAATACACAACTTGCATAGATCAAATCATCATGAATCTAGCCTGGCCTAAAGCTCAAGAAAGAATCAAACTCCCCAACGAAGGTGCAGGAGCGCGGGCCTAGCTCATCTCCAAGGAAACAAAGAGTCTAGCATTGCATCTCTGATGGAAGAACAGTCACGGTAGAGATCGTGGAAGCCATGGAAGTTCAGAGAAAATTAAACACAGAATAAGGGCTTATCAATAAGTCTTCAAAAAGACTGCCAATTGTCAAAATAACGCTTGCCACATGCGTACATAAAAATTTTACTTCTATGGTGGAGAGCTAATTTATTTGGAGAATTTAACTATATAGAAATGAATATATCAGACATATATATTATGATGAAACATATGGTACAGATCAAGAGTATATGAACATTCATCTCCCTCCCAATCAGATTTAACACCATGCTAAGGGCTATAATGCGAATTTAATTAATATTATTATTTAAACATAAATAGATTCGATTTGATATTTATTCTTTCTTGGATGTAAATGTGCCATAAGTCTAACCATGCATTCTAGTCTTTTTTCCCATCCTTTCCATATAACCTTTAAATTTTAGGATACCGTGCACGTGTGTGTATGTCAGCGTCTTATTTTATGTGCACCAAAACCTGTAATGATAAACACAAAGCTATCTAGATAAGTCTCAAGATAAACTTTCTTGTAATGACCGATAAACCGGTAATAATATAAAAAGTTGGATTTTTTAGCCGAAAAAGAAAGAAGTTTAGAAAACAAGAAACAAACCTAAAAGACAAAAATGTTAAGGCACGCATTAAGAAATACTATCTTTGTTCCTCAATATAAGAGCTAGATAATTGATTTGAGAAAAGTGAGAAAATTAGTTAAGTTTATTATTGGTAACAAATATATGGTGACTTCTTTGTACTACTCTCTTTAATCATATTCATTGAAAGTACCTTTTGGTATGCACCTTACAATTAATAAAGATATTTTGAAAAACATATTATAAATTTAGTAGACAAAGTAGATTAAAGTCTTATATTCATAACCAAATTTAATTCTTAACTAGCTCTTATATTAAGGACATGAAGTAGTAATTTGAATATGCTTACCAGTTGTCTTCACAGATACGCCAATCGTTAGCATTTTAATTATCCCTTGCAATGACAAGTACTAAGCATATGATTGCCTTAAACCAGTAAAGTTTGTACTGGAACAGAAGGTATTGTCTTTTGATTTCTTCGCCGCTTCATCATTCTTTATTACAAACAATTTGTCTTTCGGTCTCTCTCAAAATATGTGTGTGTGTGTATAAAAGCAAATCAACAAGTGGTCTTGTGTCAATGATCTGCCAGACAAATTCATAGAGGTACACCCACACACACACATATAGGAAACACAGAGAGAGAGAGAGTGAGAGAGATCAGAGATTGAGATCGACATCAATTTATACTATGTATGTAACAAGGCCTCTTTCTGTATTCTTAAAGGACGAGGTTGCTCTGTCTCTTCCACCTCCGGAGGGACCAAACTCTGGTTATCTTGTAATCTCCGATAAAGAATCTGAGACTCTCTTGCGTTTGCGAAGAGATAAATACAGAATAAGGCGGCTTCCTTTCTTTCAAAACAAGGACTTCATCATTGATTCCCTTTATGCTGACACCCGCAACAATGTCCTCTTCGTTCCAGTTTTGGATCAGCCATTGTCTAACAATCGCTACTATGTGATGTTGAGAGACGGCTGGATGGATAGAGGGTATACATAATGAATCATTTTTCTCTATTTATCTGATTCATTTTTTCTGTTTATATTGGTACAATTGAAACCACAGCTCAACTGTATTATATTTGTTGCCCAACTCACAGTTTTGCTTAACTTTGAATTTGGCTTGGAAACTTCTAATTTAATGATTCGTCATCAAACTTTCACTGAATAAAGGGTCTTGTCATATTTTCTAACACTACCTTACCTCCTGTTCTTAATACAGTACTCGATAACTAATTTATAAATATTAAGAAAATTAGTTAAGTTAGCTATTTGTAATAAATGAATATTGTGTTTCTTAAAATGTTTTTTTGTTAATTATGTACATTAGAATATAAGCGCTTTAACATGTGTAATCAACATGGTCACTACTTGGGGGTAAAATGAATAAAGATGAGATATAAAATGGAATGGAGTCTTATATTTAGAATCAAATTGAATTTTCAACTAGTTCTTATATTTAGGACTAGAGATAGTAGTTTGATTATTTTATCCCTTAGCCCCTTGAAAATTGTAAGAAGAACCATTATGGCTTGTAATGATGTATATTTAATTATACTTAGGGATAAAAATTGAACATTGACGTGCTTTTACATAATTTTAATTGAATGACTAACTTTTGTTGGTACAGATGAAATAGTTGAAAACATTTTTTATATATACATAAGAACCGAAGGAATACGCATAATAAAATGTGCTTGTGCTTGTGATCGATCAATGTCATGATTTGTAGGAAGGCACAGACAAGCTTAAAAGAAGATGATATAGAATGTGGGGGATGTTGCATGCCAGCTGCTATGCCTCGTCCTTTGAATAATCCTTTCGACCTTTATCAACAATTTGAGATAATCCCAAAGCCTCGTGATCGTTTCCAAGCCAAGTCCATAGCCCCAGATGGAATCCCTCCCATGCCCTTGGGGGAGGAATGGAAGGCATACGTTAATATGGATACTGATCGCCACCCTATGTCTGAAGCTTCAGGCCTTAATTCCTCCTTGCGATCTCAATTACCTCATTTCAACTCTTTATCATCCTCTGATCATCATTCTGAACCAGTCGTTGTTGGAAAATGGTAAGTTCAGTTTCTTTACATTCCAAATTAATGCAAGGGAATCAAAGAGGAAAACACTCTCTCTCTATATATACATATTGTGATATATCAGTTCAATTTGACAGGTACTGTCCTTTCATGTTCGTGAGGGACAAAGGAAAGAAAACAACATTCTACGAGATGACATTGGAGCAAAAATGGGTTCGCGTTTTTTCAAAGGAAAATGATAACAGTACCGCAGAAAAAGGAGTGCATGTGGAGGTTGATGTTGAAACGGAAGTGGCAAAAATTGCCGGAAAAAAGGATGCCTTCCGATACCAAAGAAATGAGGCTTGTAGATTTGTGTGGTTTATTGGGTTTGATCGAAGGAGAAAAGAGGTAGTAGGGTTGAGCAGGGTGATTATTGAGAGAATGAAATGGGAACAAGAAAGAGTTGGATGGGTTGGTGGAACGAATGGAGCTAAAAAGCTAGTGAGAGTGGAGGAGTTTAAGGGTAATGGCACTTGGAGGAGATTTTCATGTTATTTGCTAGTTGAGAGTTTTGTTTTGAAGCGAAAGGATAATAGCTTGGTGATTACTCGTGATTTCAAACACACACACCAAGTTAGATGCAAATGGGAGTGACTCTTTGTTACATTGTTATTGCTATCTCCTGTCATTAATATATATAAGACACAATTGACTAATTTGGAGAAATTAAGAAAGTTAAATAAATTACTTTAAGATATTATATTTATCAGTTTTTTTCCATACTAATTTGTCTAGCTTATAAATTGATATAGAATGTAATGATACACATAAGTATTCTAAAGTGATTATATAACACATACTATAATTAAGTAATTCTTTAACTTCCTTAATTTTCTCAAATTAATTAAATGGATTTCATATTAAAGACTGTTATATACATGCTTTACCATTTGGGAATACCTTAATTCTGCTATTACTAGAATATCATGCATACCAGTATTTCTTTTTTCCGCAGAAGACAAGATTTGCATTTTCTGCTATATATGTTGGATGGTTCTATTCAAATTATTATAGTCTACCATGTTCCTTGGCCATATACGTCTACTTCCACCCCCACCACCACCATAATAATAATGAATGAATAATCATATTTTTGAAATAATTAAAGCTTCAATCTTCAGATGAAATCTTCCTCCGGACTGTGCCATGCATCCTTATAACTGAAGATGCTCAAGAATATGCCATCTCCAATGGCTGTGTTGACTTCTTCGTGTTTGACTTCGTAATCCTTTATTATATATGCCAGAGATAAAAACTGTCAAAGAAGCACCGGCCAAGTACATATAAACAAGTTTATCTAATTTATTTATCTTATCCAGTTTGGTTTATCTTATCTAGTTTGGTTTTTGCTTCTTTCTAATCCTTAATAATCTCATTAACACGTCAACCATCAATGAAACAGCTTCACATATATAGAAACCTGAGAGATCAGCGATTCAGGTGGAGATAATCATGTATGTAACAAGACCTCTCTCTTTATACTTAAACGACGAAGCTGCTTTGTCTCTTCCACCACCAGAGGGTCCAAACTCCGGTTACCTTGTAATCTCCGATGAATCTGAGATTCGGTTGGGTAATCGAAGGATAAAGCGTCTGCCTTTCTTTCAAAACAGGGACTTCAAAGTTCATGACACTTATGAATATGAATCCCCCAGACGAGTGGTCTTCATTCCAGTTATGAATCGCCCATTGTCCGACAATTGCTACTATGTGATGTTGACAGACATGTGGAATAAAGGGTATGTGATACTAATAATGACTAATTTCTCTCTCAATCTCATTTTTGCTCTCTTTTTGGTTATATTCTACAGCAGGTCAATTGATTCCCCAACTTAAACAGTTTTGCTTAATTATATTTTGACTTGACTTTAAGGATCTTCTTTAGTCTGTGAAACTTCTAATTTAGGGTGAGGCTGGCTGTTAAAAGTGAGATAGGTTGAGTGTGAGCAGAAATGAAAGGCTGAATTTGTGGTGATGATACATGTATATATATATGGGGGGGAGGGGAGAGAAAGGGAGGCTTGTAATTTAATGGTTTGTCATCTAACTTTCATCAAGTACAGTTCACTTATGATATAAGGCTAATTAGAATGTGGTTTACTTTGATAAAAAGGTCATGTTTTAATTTGGCCAACATATATATGTATGTAATCAAGATGTTGAAAACTATATGCAATTTTAACGATAAAGTTTATCCTAAAAAGTACTGAGCACCATAATATTTATTTGAGTGCAAAAATATACATAAAGTTGTCAAAAGAGAGCATCTGATACCAGGCCATTAATATCTATTAGTTTACCATTAGAGGAGCCCACAAAATCAATTTTAAGGTGCATTTTTAACAACAAAGTTTACATCAAGGGGCACTAGGCACCATAAAATTTATTTGGATATAAAAATATACATGAATTTTCCCAAAAAAAAAAAGTTCTTCAATTCCAATAAACGTCCATTAATTTTATTCTTTTGGGTCCCACCTTAGGGGATGTTTGGATAAAACCATGAAATCCAATTGAAAAATATTATTTCTTCTTAAAGATTTTAAACATGAAATCCGATAACCTTGTTTTACAGCTAGTTTTTTTAACAACATACTACTTCCAATTTTTAATATAAGAGCTATTTTGATATTCAATTTGGTTTTAAATATAAAACCTTAACCTATTTTGTTTCTCATATTTATCCATTTTTCTAAAATAGTCTTTATAGTAGTTATACATGTTAAATATTTCATCAAATGATACTTTTAGTTAGTACATATACTTAGAAAGAGTATTTTAGAAAAAATAATAATAACTATTCATTTCAAATAACTAACTTAACTAATTTTCTTAATCTGATCAGATTAATTAACTAGCTCTTATATTAAGGACTAGAGGTAGTATTACAATGTAAAAAAAGGACCACATTATCCAAAAGCAACTTCTTTTTTTTTTGCTTTTCATGAAACCATGGTTTGGGTGGGTCAAACCATCGTTTAGGAGCCAAACCATGGTTTCATAAAAATGTGGGGTGTTTGACAACCTAAATCCTAAAACCATGGTTTGAGCTCCAAAAGTGATTTTGGCAAGGTTGCCAAACACCCCCCAAATGCTATATTTTCTCTCCATCAATTTCAACTTCCAAGTTGATACATATTTCTCTCATCATAGTTAACACGTACACTCTCTTTGTCATGTTATTTTCCAAGTCTTTTATATGTATTTACGCAAAACAAAGTATTTATCTTCTAGAATAAAAGGTTCATTGCTTGCACCCAAGTATTACTTCTAGTCCTTAATATGGGACGCAATAAACTAATTTGAAGAGATTTAAAAAATTAAATAAATTAATTTAAAATATTATATTTATTGTTTTTCTCCAAATTAATTTTCTTGGCTTATAAACTAATATATAATCAAATGATGTATATAAATATTTTAGAGGGATCATGTACCATATGCTATATTTAAGTAATTATTTTACTTCTTTAATTTTTTTTCTCTCCAAATTTGTCCATTATACTAAGGAGAAGAGGAAGTAGGAATGAGTAGAGGAAAAAAATGATATTTAGTGAGATCCAAAAAAATAAAATTAATGAACATTTACGGGAGTTGGAGAATTTTGTTATTTGTTTTCCTTTTAGGAGTATCATGTATATTTTTACACTCAAGTAAACTTCATGATGCCTAATGTCTCTTAGGGTAAACTTTATTGTTAAAAACGCACTTTAAAACTAACTTGGTGGGCCCCTCTAATGGTAAATTAACGGACGTTAACGTTGTGGTGCCAAATGCCTCCTTTTGATAACTTCATGTATATTTTTGTTCTCAAATAAATTTTATGGTACCCGGTGCCCTTTAAGGTAAATTTTGTTGTTAAAATTGCACCTTAACCCAAATAAAAAAGTATAAATCCACAAATATATGTATAAACCACATATAATCTAATAAAAACAACGTTATCAAAACACAAATTTGATTTTCTTAAACCCAAAACAATCTCATTTCATGCATAAGTTAAAATATCTATAAAATTTGCCAACAAGATTTGGTTTAATTGGTAATGAGTCTACTCATAACCTACAAGGTTGTGTGTTTGAATTTCACTACTAACGTTAGAACATTGTTGGTGGACAATCTGCAAGTATCTTTATAAGTCTTTTGTGAGCCTAAAGCCATATTTTGGCCCTAGTAAGTCTTAGGATCCAACTCACTTAAATTTTTTATAACCAAAAAATGGACAGATTAAGAGACTAGCTCATTGGTCTAACAAAAACACACGGATCTGGTTTTAATACCAATGGAATCATCAGTCGCGTGAGAATATGTGTTTGTTGATTTGTAGGAACGCAGCCACAAGCTCAAAAGAAGATGATATAGTGAGTTGTTGTGGGGGAGGTTGCATTCGAGATGTTCTACCACATCCTTCAAATCCTTTCAACCTTTATCAACAATTTGAGATAATAATCCACCAGCAGCCTTATGTTCGCTTCCACGCCAAGTCCGTGGCCACAGATGGAATTCCTCCAAGGTTCTTGAGGCGTGAATGGAAGCCATACATTGATATAGATACCTATCGCCGCCCTCTACCGGAAGCTTTAGGCCTTAATTCCTCCTTACGTGCTCAATTACCTCATTTCAATTTTTCATCCTCTGATAATCATTCTAAACCAGTCGTGGTTGGAAAATGGTAAGTTCAATAATAATACGTACCTCCTATTCCTAATATAAGATCTATACTTGGGGGTTGAGTTTTTTGTTATAAATATATGACCTGAATCTATTTTGTCTCCCATACTTATAATTTTTTCCTAAATTACCTCTATTCTTTTGTACATGTTAAGAGAGTTAGCATCAAAAAGTAGTTTCAATACAAATGATTTAAAAGGATATTTTAAGAAAACTAACACATATTTTTGACAAATATTATCTCTGGTATTTAATATGAAAACTAGATAACTAATTTTTAAATATTAAAAAAATTAGTTATATTAGTTATTTGTAATAAATGGGTATTATCATTTCTAAATTACCCTTATCATCAATTGTGCATTAGAATGAAAACCTTTTAAAATATGTAATCATATTGGGACTACCTTAATTTGAGAAAAATAAATATGCGAGACAAAGTGGATTGATGTTTTATATTTAGGACCAAATTGAATTTTTAACTAATTCTCATATTTAAGACTAGAGGTAATAACTAATTTGACTAGTTTCCTTAGTCTATCCAAATTAGTTAAGTAAATACTTCTCCTGTCCTAAATATAAGACCTTTCATAGTATAATTTACACTATGAAAAGGGTCTTATATTTAGAACTGGAGGAGTACAATATTAAGGACCGAAGCTGGTACTTAGTGCTTATTACAATTCATTCTTCAAGCTTCCATGTAATGCACGAAGTGGCATATGGACGCCAGATATATATAAGCTTCCACTTCTGTTTCATAACTTGGTATGTATTCTGAATTCGTCTGACAGGTATTGTCCTTTCATTTTCGTGAGGGAGAGAGTGAACAGACCAACGTTCTACGAGATGACACTGGAGCAAAAATGGGTTAGGGTTTATTCAAAGGAAAATGATAATAGTGCTTTAGAAAAAAGGGTGCATGTGGAGGTTGATGTGGAAACAGAAGTGGCCAAAATTGCAGGGAAAAAGGATGCTTTCAGGGACGAAAGAGATGATGCGGCCTACTCTGGATTTGTGTGGTTTATTAGTTCTGATGATCATAGGAGAGAAGAGAGAATAGGGTTAAGCATGGCGATAACTGATAGAATGAAATGGGAACAAGAAAGATTTGGATGGGTTAGTGGAAAGAATGGAATTGAAAAGCTAGTAAGAGTGGAGGAGTTTAAGGGTAATGGCAGTTGGAGGAAATTTTCATGTTATTTGCTGGTTGAGACTTTTGTTTTGAAGCGAAAGGGAAAGAGCATTGCCATTACTTTTGATTTCAATCACACAAACCAAGTTAGATGCAAATGGGAGTGACGTTTTTTGCAATCTTATTGTGTGTTTTACCATGCACCTAGGGTTTTCCTTCTTGTAAGATACATTTTTTCAAATACTACATGGAAATTTCAAGGTATATGTGTTTGTGTAGAGTTAACATCATATCTGATCTATCTATTTAATGTGCAGTATATTTGGCATATACTAGTCATGGGAACGCTTTACAAGTTTTTTTTTTTTTAATATATATAACTCAAAGTATTCTCATCAAATTACTTTTGGACTTAAAACTAATCTTTATCAGGCCTAGAGTATTAGTGTTAAAACCCTCCCAACAAGTGGCCTTTTCAAAATTTTGAGCTCATGTTGTTTTTCTTATGGGAGTGAGACCGCTTACCATATCAACTAAGAGCTTGTTCATGAAAAGCTTTATAGGTTATAGCTACTATATATTGGCCCATTTAGATATCATCGTGCACTACAAAAAAAAAGCAAATTAATGATGCAATTCAATCATGAAATTTTCATTGCTAATCAAAATTAACGACATATTAATGAAGAAATTTAGTTAGTGACAGAACTAGTAACGAAATTTTTTCCGCCACTAGTTCTACCTTTACTAATTATTTAGTGACGAAATTCAAAATTCTATCACTAAATAGCGATGGATTACTGATGGATTAGCAATAAAAATTAGTGATGAAAATCCATCGCTAATTAGAGACAGATATCTCACGAAAATTCTATCACAAAATAGTGACAGATTTGTAATGAAAATTCTATCCCAAATTAGTAACGGAAATTTTTTGTCAATAATTTTCATCTCTAAATTTTGGTTCTATAAATTTAAAATACTACATGGCAACTATCACATCATCACTGCTCTCCACCTCAGCACCAGTTCTCTCCCCCCATGTCGTCACATCATCCCCTTGTCCACATCATCATCACGTCATCGCCTCCTTGTTCCCATGATGCCGCGTCATCGCCTTCTCATTGCCATGATGCCATGTAGGGGTGTTCATAAGGCCAAAGAGCTCACAATGCCCACCCGAGCCTAGTAAAATTATGCCCAGTCCAGCCTTAAAAAGCAGCCCAAATAATAAATAGGCATTTTTTAGCAGAGCCAAATGTCAGCCTAGGCTAGGCATTGAGTAAGGTATGTTGCCCTGCGTATTTGGCCCTGCCCAGAGTTTTTATATATATAATTATATTTAATATATACACACTTGTATATTCATATGTGACAAAATTATATACACACACATATATATCAAGATTTAAATTGTTGACATATTTGATTATATGAACATTTGTTTGAAAACCTATCATGTTGTGTGTTTGATTATATAATAATTATAAGGAGATATGGAATGATGAATTTGTAGTGTATTGTTTATATTTCTTCTTTTGAAATATTCTAAATTGTGAAATTATAAAATACATTTAAAATCAAAATATTATTTATTAGGTTTGGTAGAAATTTTCACATAATATAAACATAGGATCAGTGTATCATCACTCAGGGTGGCAAGGAAGCCCACCCTGCCCATATGTAGGTCTAAATCACCATGTTATCGCCTTCTCTCTCCCATGATATCATGTCATCCTCTTATCATGTCATCGTCACGTGTCTATCGTTTTGAGTTACCAACTCATTGCCTTGTCCATGTCATCACTACGTCACAGATTGAGCCAATTTTTGTGAAGGAGTGGTAGTTCGAACTCAAGACCTCATGCGTGCATGCTGAAACCTTTGCCAATTGAGCCAAGAAATACTTGCAAAATATTTATGTAAAAATAAATAAATATATATATAATTGTTCGCACAGCAAGTGCATGGGTCGTGACAAGTACTATAATGATGAGAAAAGCTTGTTCCCACAGAGAGTTGTGCAAAAATCAAGACCAAACAAAAGACTAAGTGAAGTTAATTAAGTTGAGCCAAACAAATTTTTGATGGGAAAAGTGAATTTTGAAAGCAAATTTTAAAACTAGAAAGTAATTGATTCTTAAACTTCAAGGGATAAAAAGGCCCAGGATTATTCATTCCCCTTGTATTTCATAATTTTTGATTTATCTCCTCTTATAAATGTTCTTAATGAAAATATGTGTTAGTTTAAGATTCAAAAGTACTCGTAAAAGCTTTCTCAAGTCAAGCACAAATATTTAATTCTATTAATTGCTAATCTCTTGTTATAATTGATAAAACCCAATTTTTAAGCTTCAATCCTAAAGTGACTATGCAAGGTTGGTAAGTATATCTCTATTTACCAACAAAACTATCCATTCAACAGGCAAACTTCAAATTCTTACACAACTTAACCTAAGTTCTACACTTAACCTAACCTTCTCAAGTATCGATCTAGTGAACAAATCAATTAAATGGTGATTAAGCAATTAAAAGCATTAAGAAAAGATTAAAATAAACACATATATGTCATTAATCATAAAAAGAGAGGAGCAATCAAGAGTTAATCATATAAGGGTTCAAAATAATCCTAGAACAAAGTATCTAGCTATTTAGCAATCAAGAGTTAATCCATATAAGAGTTTAAAATAATCCTAGAACAAAGTATCTAGCTATTCATAGTTAGCTGCAAGCCATAAATGCGAAGAAAATTCATAGCCATAGCAGATTACAAGAGAGGAGATGGAGGAGAAGTACAAAAAACAAGAAGGTGAAGCTCCAAATCTCTTCCAAAGCTTAATCTCTTGCTCCAAAATCTTCAAACACCCAAACCCTAGCACATAAAGCTCCCAGGAATGCCCAGGAATGCCCAAGCTTAAAACCTAAAAGTTTCAAGCTTAGTTGAACTGTGCATTTTGCTGTCAGTGATGAGTTGCGAACAATTTTGTCTTTGTTTCAGTTGGGCTACAGCTAGGTTATAGCACGTTGCGGCTCACTTTGCTTCTAAAAAATTAAACTCTTCTACGTCAAGTAAGGATCTTTGCCCATGTTTTGACCTCTAATGATTTTTTGTTCTCATAATGCCTTCATGACACAACCTTGATCGTCAAACTCTTTGAAAGGCTTTTAAAGTGGCTTGACATTTAATTCCTAGATCAAAATATACCTTGTAAAAGAATAACTCTATAAGCTCATAAATAGCAAAGATTAAAGCAAAAATACGTACACTTAAGCAATAATGTGCAAACCAAAACACATTTTCCTATCCTTGAGTATTAGAGTATGCACTAATGCATCAAAAAGTATCAAAAACTTAAGAAAAATGTGCTAAAATGACATGAAAATCTAGAGGTTAACAATAATGTTTATAATTACAAATACAAACATATATAACGAATATTATATATATTATTAATTTAATTTAATTTAATTTTTATTTTATTAAAAATAATTAATCATTAATATTTTTATTCAAATATTAAATAAAATAATAATTATATTATATTATTATTTTTCATTTATAATATTTGTATTTTTATCTTTATAATATATTATTGAAAAATTATCATATATTATATTTTTATTTAATAACAAATATTAAAAATTAATTGTTATATATTTATATTGTAATTTTTTGTGACAGATTAGTGATGAAATTTCTCTGTCACTAATTCCATCACAAAATGTTTTGTGAGGGGATTAGGGATGTGTTAGTAATGAAAATTAGTGACGAAAAAATTCCGTCACTAATCCTTTTATAATAGAATCAATGATAGAATTTAGTGACGAAATGAATTTTCGTCACTAATCTGTCATTAATTTAGTGGCGGAATAAAATTTTGTCATTAATCCATCGTTAATTTAGCTACAAAAAAATTCTGTCACTAAATTTTATCACTAATTTTAGTGACCAAATTTGTCATGGATAAGCAATAGAATAAAATTTCATTGCTAAATTCTGTTATTAATGTCATGTTTTTTTTGTAGTGGTATTATTTATCATGTATGTAACAAGGCTTCTTTTTTTAGGGTTAAGGTACAAAAATACCTAATAACTTTCTTCAAAAATACACCTAATACCATATACTTTTCTTAGGTGCAAATCTACCCATGCAAGTTTAAAATAAGTGCAAAAATATCAACTCCATTGAAACAAGCTAACAGTCATTTGTTTTGATGGTAGGGTCCACAAATATTTTATGAAAGTGCAAAAATACCCTCAATTTTTTTTTTTTTTAAAAAAGGCGCACACCCTCTCCAGCCCCCAACCTCTCGAGGATGCCCAGAACAAGTACCGACCGTAGCACCTAGATTTCAAAACAAAATCACAATCAACACCAACATAAATAAATCAAAGTGAGGCATGTATTTGCATATAATTGTTAGCTACCATAATTTCTACGAGACACGTAGATCTTAGATAAAATTCAGCCATCTCGCAATTACCATGATGCCATTATTATGCAAGAAAGGAGGATAGGGGTCTAAAATACGCAACCTCTAATCCTGAAAATCGAAACCTAAGCTTTGAGGGATCAAAAACAACCCCCTCAGCTGATTCAAAGAAGAGAAAGACCCCAAAAAAATTTAAAAATAAAAATTGATTGAAAATTTACCAAGAAATTGTGAGAAAATTCAAAATAAAAAAAAAAAGAAAAAGAAAAACCGGATCTCGATTTTGAAGACACCCGGCTCTTGAGAAATCCTTCCAAGTTTGATTTGTCATCAAATTGAACACAAACCCAAAAATCATAACCTCAGAGAGGGCGGGGGTAGATTGAAAGCTAAGCTTTGTGATAAACTTAAGAGGGCGAAAGATACTCTTTGGATTTTGCTCAATCCCCCCCCCCATCTTCAAAGGCTATACCCTTTACTGTTAATAATACCTTTTTGTTCTTTTCGCTGATATCTTGTTTGATCTCTACATATGGGTGAGCAAAAACTTCGAATTTTGAAATGTGTGTAGGGCACAAGTTGGATTTTTCTTCCGCACACCAAAATGGTTTATGATTAAAAGCTCAGCATTGTTTTTTATGGGCCAGGGCATCGAGAGAGCATAGAGGAGACGTTTTTATTTTGAGTTGGGGTATTTTGGTACTTTCATATAAATATTGTGGGTCCTATCATGAAAATCATAGCTTGTTTTAACAATATTGATATTTTTACATATATTTTCAACTTGCATTGATAAATTTACACATAAGAAACGTGTATAGTGTTAGGATTATTTTTGAAAAAAATTAACGACTATTTTTGCACCTTATCCCCTTTTCTTATTACATTCTTAAGGGAACAATGATGAAGGACTGAGGAGACGAAAGAGAAAGGAGGGATTTAGAGAAGAAAAAGAGGAGGGAGAAGAATTAAGAAAGAAGGAGAAATTTGATGTGCATGTAGGAGAAAAGGAAGCTTAAAGAAAAGGAGGAAATTAAATTCAGCTCTTTTTTATTCAATTTTGTGTTGATGTATTATTTATAGATCTCAATTCTAAAAATTAATGGGATACAAATTACATCAAGGTTTCATATTTAGGATCAAAGTAAATTTTTTTTATTTATCTCTTATATTTAATATGAAAATAGAATTATATATTTGATATGTTATAAAAATCACTTGCCCTTCAACGTAATAGGGAATGAAGAAGCTGGCTGGCCAAGAAATTACGGAACCCAAATATTAAAAAAGTTATCAACCAGAGTATATTTAATTTGAGGATTTAAATATTGAATCGGGACCAATTTACTTCATATACTTGCTACGTGGATAAATTTCAAGCGGTGAAAAATGACAAAATGGTAGCACGCCTTGTATTTTAAAATATACATAAATATTTTCAATTGAAGCGAATAATTATTTGAAATCCTGGTTATTTATTTCAACTCATTTTTCTGATTAAAATTACTCAAAAGTGATAATCTTCCGCATCAATCAATATACTAACATAATTTATAACAAATTGCATTATTTATGAGTTATAAATTTTAATTTTGTTGATGAGTACGTAGAACATATATAACACTGCTAGAATTGGGAAAACAGAGGGTGACCTTGTAGGGACGAAATTTTAAAAATATCTCAATTTTCTAGGCCCGACCTTTAAGCAGACGGGTTCAGGGTTGACTTACAGGCTTTTAGCCTGTTTAAAAAAAAAAGTCATTTTTCATATTTCTCACATGTTTTATAAAAAAAACCAATAAAATTACTAGTAAAAGACATAAATATAAATAACATTAAGTTTTAAATATAAAAGATTATCATATCTAAATGTCTATCAATATATAAAAAATGTAAAATATCTATTAGCCATAACAAGCCAACAACGTTAACATCTAAAAATTTCATTAAAAGTAGACAAACACTTTCACTAAGGGAAAAAAAAAAAGTAGACAAGCACCATTATCACTATATCATCAATTGTAAGAATATTTGATTATGCTTCATTAGTAATAGGCTATTCTTAACTTCTAAAAATATCAACGATTTCTTTTCAATACTATCTAGCTATTTTAGAGTTTAATATGTGTTTTTCCATCTTTTTGAATTGAATTTTTTGCTCACCAGTAAGTTTATTTAAAAGTATCAATGTTAAGTTTGCTTTAGAGGTTTCAACTTAGCAACTACTGAGGATTGATTCTGTGCTGTTTACTTAGTACTTTTTTTCTCAATCTTTAATTGTGAAAATCACTTTGCAGTCTCATGGGAACTTTGAGATATCTAGCATTTTGGATTGATCCATAGTATGCTTTTAATGAGCTAACTATGTCATCCTCTTGTTGCTTTCGTTTAAGATGGTTTTTTTTTTTTGATTTTGTCTGGTTCACTTGTCTAATTCTATTTAAATATAGAGTAAAAATTTTGATATAATCATTATAGAAAAAGTGTTAACTTATTTGTTAAAATTTTATAGCATATATACAAATTGATACGTATGTATTGGTTTAATCATTAAAATTTTTGTTTTAATACGAGGAATATATTTTGTTGATTTTAATATATAATTGTTGGTTCAAATAAATACAAATTTCACGGATACAATGTGATCATGTTCATTATCAATTTGTCCAAATATTACTCTTCAAGACTATAACAAAAATCTTTCAAAGTCACAAAACTCTTTTGTGTTATTTGATATTTGAACCATTACTTTCAGGACATTAATATTTGAAATCATTGGATCATTAGAGTATGATGAATTTGTCTTGTCATGCCATTTATTGGAACTCAAAGTGTTTTTTTACAAAGGAATTATTACAAAAGTGATATGGCTTACGACCATTTAATCACAAAATAGAGAATAGTATGACTACTAGCCATCTAATAACAGGAATTTAAAACATCATTGGATATCAAATTGAATATCACATATAAAAGAATAAGACTTGAACCTTTAAACGATGGACTAAGAATAAAAGCGTAAAATAAATTAAGAATGTATGGCAAATTCTTAGAGCGCGCCAATATGATAAATATTAATCTCCAATAAATCGTGGATGAATAAAATATATAAAAATGACAGTATAAATCCATAAACGAATAAAAGAGAAAGATAATATAAACCAAAGATATAAAATAAATAAATAAATATAGAGAGCCAATTTCAGCAATAAATATAAATAAAAGATATAGAGACAACGCGTATACATATAAAAGGGGAGGGGGAATTGTAGCAATATATATGTGTGTGTATATATATTACAGCACACTGAATAATAAATAAATATACATATGTGTCATATATAAATCTATGTACAACAATTTAAATAAAAACAAAAATAATACTATAATGAAATAAATTAAATAAATACAGACTGATAATCAAATATAAAAAAATAAATAAACCCATTATTACATAGACCACCTTATATAATCATATGTAAACAAAGAAACAATATATGTGAACCGTATAAACAAAGGAGAAATATTTAAACAATATAAACAAGGTAAACCGAATAATTACCATAAGCAGTATAAATTATATATGTATCAAACATTGCATATATATAGAAACTATATAAATAGTATATATATGTATAAACAGTATATATGAATATATAAACATAAATAATAAAAAAAGCTTATCGAGCGCTAGCATAAAAAAAAAACATATATAAGAAAAGAACAACAAAATGTGGCAAATGTATAGAGAACTAAACTGCACATGATATTCAGATAGGGGAATTAACAATATTTGTGTAAAGAGCTTATACCTCAAATCCCTATAACAAAACAAAGTCGTGCTGATAATGTGCAATAAAAATACTGAAGAAAAATATGAGTAACACAAAGAACAAGAGAAAAATGTAGAGATGAGAAATAGGGGAGAACATTCATATAGATTTTTTATGTACGTCCAATTCTTTGTATTAAGTCTCTATTTACAGACATCCTACCATTCCAAGAGTTGCAATCTCATAAATAAAAGAATTAATCTAAATTATAGCACAACATAAAAGCAATGGAGGTTATAGCAATAAGTATGATAAAAAAACATTCATTTGAGAGTTATAGGGTAAATGCCATTAAGCATGAGATAGAATCGTAAGAGATTATGGAGTTACGAACATCCACACAACATAATATTTATAGCATACTTCACCTAGTAGCGATTAGATAATAAGCCTGTTTGGCTTAGCGTTTCAAGACCAATGAGTTATTTTTTTTTAATCATAAGCATGTTTGAAGAATTTATGGTGTTTGGATTAGCGATAGAGCAATCTGACTTTTACATAAAAAGCTACAATAAGCTATAAGTAAAAATTAGTTGCTTATGCTTATAGCTTTTGAAATATGGAGAGAGAGAAATTTACTATCTCCTCTTATTCTTATTATAAGCCTCAAATAACAAATTTGTAGATAATAAAAAATTAGTTAAAATTATTTGAAGATAATAAATAAGTTAGAAATATACTTCTATTTTCAAATATGTCCTTATAATAAATGATAAAAAAATAAAAAATATATATGAGATCAATAAGAGCTTATAAATAATTTAAAATTATTATATCATGTAAATTGGGAATTTTTTAATTTTTTATTATTTAATAAAAATATACTCATTTTCATAAATTTATAAACTAAAATTATTTATTCAATCATAATTCAAATAATTTACTTTTACAAACTATCTTATTTATAAAAGTCAATCCAAATATAAATCACATTATCCAATTTTATTTTTTTAAAAGTCAAATTTTAAATAAGTTACTTTTTCTACCATTAATCCAAATGGATCCAATAATTAGGAGAGATGACCCAAAAGAATTCGGAAAAAAAAAATAATAATCAAGTAATAAATAATTCACCTGATATGTTGTGATGCCGGAACTACCTTGCAATTTTGGGCATATTTCATTTTTGCCACTGGCTAATTGTCGAAGTCTCCCCCTCGCTCTTAACCCTCACCCCTATATAAGGGCTCACCAACTTGAATCCTCTCTGCACTCTGCAGTGACACTTCTTGCAGGAAAGCGGGAAAAGCACAGAACGGAACAGTCTACAAACTGAGGAATCCAAGCTTCGAGTTCTAGTTCTATCCTCTGAACTCTAGGGTTTTTGCTCGGTTCTTTTCCCTGCTTCTTTTAATGGCCAACGTCGTTGATCAAGATCAGCATTGGCTGCTCAATTGTTTGTCTGCCACACTTGACCCCAACCATGAGGTGCGATGTTTCGCCGAAGCTTCATTGACTCAGGCCTCCCTCCAACCAGGTTGAAAATTATTGACTCTCGTGTTTAGTTTGTTTTTGTGATTAGGTTGTTTGAAAATTTTGCTCGCATAAGTATTAGATAGCTGGAAATCTAAGCACGTAGATATTGGAAATTGAGTTGTTTTAACAATAAAGTGGTTTTCTTTTGTATCGATTTTCAACTGAAGTGATCTTGTTCTTCTGAAGAACACTTGAAAAATGTGGGGGGCGGGTATAGCTCTATACTGTTGGTGAATGATGATGACTAGCTATGTTATTGTTAGGAAACTTCTTGGATTCTGCTAATTCTTTTTTGTTGAGCAGTCTTATGCTCTTCATCAATGGCTTACGCGCGCGCGCGCGCACACAAACATGCTATCTGTTTGACTCTACGCTTAAGATACCTTCTGAAAAGTAAAATAGTAAGTTGAATGTGTTGATTGGAAAAGGGTGAAACGTGAAAAAAAAAAAAGAAAAAAGAAAAGACTTATAAAGTACTTTGCAATTGTTGCATCTTGGTGGCCTTAATGATGGTACTTTTTTTAGTTTTCTTTTAGAGGTTCTGGTACTGTCTGAATACGTTTCGGTGATATAGAAATATTGACATTATAATGGGCAAAGGAAGCAGCAGTACCTGAAAAAACTGATGAGCAATATTGAACAATAGGGCCAGAATGCACTTATTGAATTGGACTTGAGAGGGGAATACAAAGGGTCCTGGATGGAAAAGAAATTCTAGCCGTGATGGATAATTAATTTGGGTAATGTGGTCCTCGTTTAGTGGCTGAGCGAGTGCATTACTGGACTGTATATGTTGATTCTTAATGAATTTGGAAATAAAGACCTGGTTGCTTTGTTGATTGAAAAGAGACAGAGAAAAAAAAATGTTAAGTTTGAACATTTATGGTTCAAACTGAGAGTCTCTTCATACGTGATTCTCATAATCTATTTCCAGAGTGGATTGTACAGCTAGCGGCTTATTTAATAATCACATTTAGAATCAATGTATGATGTGTATCAGTGGGATTTTGAAATTGAGTTTTATTACTTTCATTCATTGTTTTTGTAGATGTTGTTGATACTTGATAAGGCATCTTAAGATTTATCGATCTGGTATAGCTGCACTGATCTTAAACTTGCATTATATATGAACCTGAAGGTTTTGGCACTGCGCTATCAAAAGTTGCTGCAAATAAGGAGCTTGCAGTGGGATTGCGCCAAATATCCTTGCCATACTTGATCACTTCAATATATTTCCTTCATTTTTTCCCCATCCTTTTTAGGGGAAGAATGCTTCCTGTGACACAGTTCTAAAATGATTTTCTGTGCCTGTGGTTACAATAACTTTTACTTTTCACTATTGGCAGAAGGGATAACTAGTACTGGTAAAAGAAAAAGAATAAACAAGGAAGGCATGTGTTTTTATGACTAACGAATGTTTGCTGGTGTCTGAAATAATATGAAGAACTTGAATTTTCCTTAGTCTCAAATTTGATAGGGAAAAAAATAAATTGATGTTTGCCATTTCTTCTCTCTCACCTTAGATGTGTATTGTTTGTGACATAACAAGAATTATGTGATTGGGTGTTGTTGGCATTTGTGCTAGAAAGTATCCATTGTCCATGAGCTTATAGACTTGGATGGCTTAACCTGCATCTACCTAGCTGCAGTTCTCTTGAAGCAATTTGTAAAGAAGCATTGGCAGGAGGGAGAGGACACTTTTGAACCTCCTGTTGTTTCAAGTCATGAAAAGGTAAATAAACTTCCATCTGCAAAGTTGAGGTTTTCATTCGGTAAAGACCTGCATTCACTTCAAGAGTGGTTAGCTGCATCTTAGCTTTTTATATATCTTTTCTAAAATCACAAATTATTTCATACTTGTCCATTAGTGCAGTTGGATTGCAGTTGAAACTGTGTTGGTTTTTTTAATACTTAGCATTAGTGTCTTTCCATGCCTGATGAAGAGCAGTAAATAAATAATCCACTATACCAATTCAAACCGCATAGCAAAACGATTCCATTATTTTTGTGCTCATTAAAATTGTAGCTCGCTACTGGAAAATATTGGACGCATTGAATATGCTTTACATTATGGTTTAAATAAACAACTTAGGCAACAGGCCTGCCTAATCTGGTCCAAAATCATGGAGCATTAGACAAATATATATCTGGGATTATAATTTGATCCTAAAAATAAAAATATAAACTTCCATATTTACAATTCAAATTGTGTCATTTACAAGTCAAACTTGTAAACACTTGTACTCGTAACCTGTTAGTATTTAAATTTCTTACTAGGACCTGTGGGTAGTTTTTCCTATTTTAAATGGTTAGATTGTTTGGTTTTCTCACTTAGAATTGAATTTTTATGAGCTTTTGGAATAATGTGGATTGCGATAGTTATTTCTGTTTTCATATCCTTTCATTTCAGCAAATTGCTGTTTTTTAATAAGTTTCTTAAGCAAAACCATATGCATTACAGTCATTATTAAAGTTTGATAATTGAAGCAGATAGGTTGCTGCAGGGAAAAAAATCCTCCAGTGCTCTACAAATTCCATGCTGCTGTACTTTAGTTCATGAAAGTGGAAAAAATGAATTCAGCAAATTTGGAAATCTCTCAACCTGCCTTTTTTTATGAAGTTATTATATCTAGCCTATCTTCCCAAAGATTTGACGGATTGTGTGTCATTTGAGGTCTGAAACAGCCATGTTGCATAAATTTCATATATATTTCTATTTTTTTAACCAGAATATTTTAGTATATGATTGCATCCTTCCTACATGTGAAGAAAAAGTTTTCTGTGGAAGTAGCATTTTTTCCTTGGCTTTTCTTATGAGATGATGATCTATTCATCACCGTTTACTTACAAAACTGATTCTTCATCGTGAATTTTCTTTGGCCAACTTCATTCTGAGCTCTTTTTACTTTTCTTCAAAAAGTTGATCATTTGATAATTGGTGATGCTATTTTTTTAAATGTTTTGATATATTGTTAATTGTTGTTGGCCAGAAAAAAAAGAAGAAGGATAGATTGTTAATTTTAATTGGCTCTTTATTTTTGGCCCCTGCACATGTAATTTCGTTTTGTTTGATATTCAGGTGGTGATCCGTGAAATACTTCTATTGGCATTGGATGAGTCTCATAAGAAAATCTGCACAGCTATCAGCATGGCTGTGGCATCTATTGCAGAGTATGACTGGCCAGATTTTTGGCCAGACTTGTTACCGTTCCTCCTGAGGTTAATTGGCAATCAGGCCAACTTGAATGGAGGCAAGCATTTTTTATAATCAAAATCTTATCTGGATCCAATGTCAATAGTGTCAATGAACCAAAACTGCATATTAATTATTGGAAAAATTAGTCTCTAAATCCCCATAATCTTACTTAGTTTTTAATTAGTCCCTTGTAGTTCCCCCCCCTTCCCAATCAAGTCCTTATAGTTTCACCTGATTTTAATCAAGTCCCAAAAGTTTTTTTTTTCCCTTTACTTTTTATGAGATCCTTATAGTTTCATTTGACTTTTAATTATGTCTCTTCAGTTTTATGTAACTAATGAAAGGGGGGAAAAAAACTATAGTAACTGTAGGAATTGAGGTGAAGTGCACCTCTAATTCTATTATTGGCTCAATATTGAAAGTTACATAAAGTCAAAATATATAAAACAAGAGATGTAGGGGCTGCTGAAAAACTAAATCTAAATCTAGTATCTAAATTTATCTTATCATATCTAATCTAGATATCTAAGATATATACATAATAAACAGATAATTACTAGAGTTTTTCTAATTGCTAATGGGCCTAGTTGGGCCTAGGTCCAAAACTCAACACTCCCCCTCAAGCTGGAGAGTAGATGTTGATCATCCCCAGCTTGGATATGAGTTCTTCAAATCTGGGTCTCTTGAAAGCCTTCATGAGTAAGTCTGCCACTTGGGAACCTGATTTAACATGAGACACTGCAAATATCTTTGACTCTATCTTTTCTTTTATGAAGTGTTGATCAATCTCTACATGTTTCGTTCTATTGTGTTGAACGGGATTTTTGGCCATCTTTATAGCTGATGTGTTATCACAAAACATTTGTACTGGTAAAGTCACATCTTTATTGAGTTCTTTGAGTAACATCAGCAGCCACATACCTTCACACATTCCTTGTGCTAGAGCTCTAAGTTCAGATTCTGCACTACTTCTTGAGACGACTTCTTGCTTCTTACTTCTCCATGTTACTATGTTACCCCATGCATAGGTGGAGTATATAGTAGTAGACCTACTGTCTAGTATTGAACCTCCATAATCAGCATCTATGAAGATTTCAATACTCCGATGGTTCCCCTTTTTGAAGAATAGTCCCTTTCCAGGAGTCATCCTGAGATAATGTAGAATCCTTATTACAAGATTCATATGTTCCTCATTAGGATCACTCATATGTTGACTAGCCACATTTACTGGAAAAGAAATATCTGGTCTTGTGTGTGATAAGTAGATTCATATGTTCCTCATTAGGCTCACTCATATATTGACTAGCCACATTTACTAGAAAAGAAATATCTGGAAGTTGCTAGAAACCAAGAAGGAATCTCTGTATCTTAGCGAAAGTACACCTTAGACCTCCTTGAGGAGACAAAAATGTTAGGCTGTAGACCTGTCAGCATATCCATGGAAGGTGACTACAAGCCCATATAAGGACTTTTTTAGTTTACACACCTTATTCTTATCTACCTTTTCATTCAGCCTAGGTGGAGTTTTCATATATACTTTCTCTTCAAGATCTCCATTCAAGAATGCATTTTTGACATCTAGTTGGTGTAATGGCCAGTCTAAATTAATTGCAAAAAACATGAGTACCTTAATTGTATTAAGTTTTGCCACAGGAGCAAATGTCTACTGGTAATCGATTCCATAGACTTGGGTAAACCCTTGGGCCACTAATCTCGCTCTATAACGATTAATGCTGCCATCAGGATTGTACTTCTTGGTGAATACCCATCTGCATCCAACAAGAGACTTTCCAGGAGGAAGATCAGCAATTTTCCAAGTGTCGTTCTTCTTTAATGCATCTAATTCCTCTTTTACTGCCTTTCTCCGTTCAACTTTCTTATATGCTTCATGAATATTCCTGGGAAGCTTCTCTAATGAGAAGTTTAGGAGACAACTTGTCATAAGCTACAAAGTTCTGTATAGAATGTCGTATTGTACACCTCCTTACCCCTTTTTTGAGAGCTATGGGTAACTCATCATCTTGTTTCTCAGTATTTGGAGGAAGGGAATTAGATAGGCCTTGCCTTAAGTGAGCATCTCCACTGGTTTTTAGATCCTTCGGTTGAGTCTTACTCCTTCTGCTATAAGTAAATTGCTGCTGTTTTATGACATTGTGATGAGAAGTGTTTTGGGAATGGTTTGCAGGAGGTACAATATCAGGTTCAAAGTTTTTAGGTTCTAGGTCTAGGTGAGTGACTTCAGGGTTTGGCCTTTCATTCGGTTCTGGTTCAAGACTTGTTATAGGTGGGGTTGGTAACGGAGGCTCTTCAATAGGTAGGGCTGGTACAATAGGTAAGGCATTATGATCAGTTAGAATTGGTTCAAGGAGTTGAGGCGTCCATTCCTGTGATGTGTACTCCCCCTAAATGGGTGCTTTGGATAAAATGGTATGTGCTCGTGAAAAGTAACACTGAAGGAGATATAGAGTTTCTTAGTGGGTGGGCAGTAACACTTGTATCCTTTTTGGAAACTGGAATAACCAATGAATATACATTTAATGGATTGATGATATAATTTTCCAAATTGTTCATTGTGAACAAAGGCTGTGCAACCAAAGATTCTAAGTGGTACAGAAGCCAATATTTTAGAGGAAGGAAAGGCTGCAATGAGTTGATGTAAGGGAATAGCAAGATTGAGAATACGAGAAGGCATTCGATTGATAAGATGAGTGGCAGTAAGGATGGCTTCTCCCCAATAGTGAGTGGGAAAATTATAGGCAAACAACAAAGATCGAGCAACTTGTAACAGGGGGCAATTTTTTCTCTCAGCTATCTTGTTTTGTTGAGGAGTATTAACACAAGTGGTCTGATGGATAATGCCATGGCGAGAAAGAAAGTCATTCAACGTATGATTAACAAATTCTTTGCTGTTATCAGTTCACAAGATTCAAATGTGAGATTGAAACTGAGTGCGAATGAGAGCATGGAATTTTTGAAAAATATGTGGGACTTCAGATTTTTCTTTTAAGAGATACACTGATGTAAAACGCTTGTGATCATCAACGAAGGTAACAAACCAACAAGTCCCATTAATATTTTTGATACTAGAGGGTCCCCAGACATTACTATGAATCAGTGCAAAGGGTTCGAAGGGTTTATAAGGGTAAGTTGGATAAGAAGCTTTGGTATGTTTTGAAAGTTGGCAAGTATCACAAGTAAAAGAATCTGAAATTTTATTATTCCAATGAGGATACAAAGTTTTAAGATAAAAGAAACTAGGATGTCCTAATCGAAAATGCCATAAAACAACATCGTTGTGCGAAATAGAAGAAGCAATAGTGAAGTTGCGTGAACCTATAAACCAGTATAGATCGCCACACTCTTTAGTTGTGCCAATCCTCTTCCCTATCTCCAAAGTCTGAAATATACCACCAAATTCATCAAAGTAAGTAGTGCATCTAGATTCTCTTGTGAGCGTACTAACCGAAATTAAATTACAATCTAAAGTGGGAATGTAAAAAACATTGTTGAGAACCAGGTCATCATTAAGGGTAACTATGCCAATACCAACTACTTCGGCCCTAGAACCATCTGCGACATTGAAACATGAGCGAGAGGAACTATATGTGAAATCAGTTAGCAGAGCAAGATTACTAGTCATGTGATGTGTAGCGCCAGAATCAACAATCCAAAAATTGGGATTGGGGTTGTTATGTTGGTAGGCATTACTGCAGGAGCCAACAGTTGGGCCATCTTGAGAGGTGTGGTTTTGGGAACCAAGCAATCGCTGAATGATATTTAGCAAATCAGCATTGGTAAGGTTAGGATTATCGTTATGTGGCTCATCATCTGCTGTAACAGCTAGAGCTTTAGAACCACGTTGTTTTGGTTTAAAGTCAGCTGGCTTCCTGTGTGATTTCCAACGCTTAACTTTAATATGACTGATCTTCTTGCAATGTTTGCATATGGGGCATTCATCTTTTTTACCTTTAGGTTCAGGATTGGGTGAGCCCTTTGCAACCATGGCAATTGCCTTAATAGATGGTAGGGATGGAGAACTCGGAATGTACTTGGAGATCAATTGTTTGCAGCTTTCTTCCCATTTTAGTTCAGCAAAGATCTCATCTAATGATCAAAGGGGACGAGTAGACATTCTTCCCCTTACATCATCATACATAGGATTAACACCAAGCAGAAGAGTATAAATGCGATCTTTCTCAATAATCTTGCGATATGTATCAGCATCTTTACTACAATGCCATTGATGTGTATCATGAAGATCAAGTTGTTGCTAATACATGACTAGACTATTGAAATACCGAGTCATATCTAAATCCCGTCGTCGCATCTCACGAATAAACCCTTTAATATGAAAAATAGCAGCTGTGTTCTCACGAGTTGAGTAACATGTGCGAACAACGTCCCAAATACCTTTGGCCATAGGAAAGAGTAAATAGTTTTGGCCAATGTCCGGACTCCGGAACCATAGAATTGATACGCCAAGACTTGACCATATTAGTTTCAGCATACCAAACCTTGTGCTTTTCTTCGGAATCAAGCGGTTGAGCTGCTTTACTAGTGAGATAATCTTCCTTCCCTCTTCCAACAACATACATAAGAACCTCTTGGGATCATTGTAAATAATTGTTCCCATTGAAGCGATGAGTGGTAATAAAGAGAATAGGTGGCTTAGGAGGCAGAGACGGCAGGGACACAAAAGACACCAATGGTTGCGTGTTTGAGGAATCAGCATGTGGAGAGTCGCTGGCAGTGTGGAGGGCATGATAGGTCCCGAAATTCATCTTTGAAAATGAATTAGGCATGAAGCCAAGATAAACGGCGAACACTGGATGGACAAAAGGAGAGAGAAGTATGCGATGGTGGACTGAGAAGATGCTGATATAGGACCCTTCAGATGTGTAAGTCATGATACCTAGGGACGGAGCGACTTTACTCTGGGTGTCGAACAATGGAGACTAGCAGAGGAGACAGAGTCGCACAAACTAGGCGACCACATCCTGGGACTTTGATCGCAGAGTAACCGACGGACAGGGAGGGGGAAAAACATGCGCAGACAAGACCTGAAATTAGTCTTGGCGTGATACCATGTAGGAATTGAGGTGAAGTGCACCTCTAATTCTATTATTGGCTCAATACTAAAAGTTCCATCAAATCAAAATATATAAAAGAGACGTAGGAGCTACTGAAAAACTAAATCTAAATCTAATATCTAAATTTATCTTATCATATCTAATCTAGATATCTAACATATATATATAATAAACAGATAATTACTAGAGTTTTTCTAATTGCTAATGGGCCTAGTTAGGCCTAGGTCCACAACTCAACAGTAACCTTGTTAAAAATTGCATGAAACTACAAGGACTTGCTAAAAAGAAAAAAATTAGAGGAACCTGATTAAAATCAAGTGAAAATATAAGAACCTGATAAACAGTAGAAAAAAAATTATAGGGATCTAATTAAAAATCAGGTGAAATTATAGGGACTTACAGATTGATTTTCCCTTAATTATTTGCTGAACAGTTTTATGGATTGATTGGTGCTTTTCAAAAATGCTTTGGAAACTTTAGCACCCTGGTGGTATGATTACTAATGAAATATTGTTGTCTCCTAATATAAAACCATGATCTCTTCGTTGGGGGTTCCTTATTCTCCATCTTTTCTTTTTCCCTGCTTCTGCTTGTTTGAAATTTGTGAAAAATTCAGAGAAAATAGAAGCCAGTACTACGCTGCCAAAATCTGCCACGGCACAAAAGACGTGCGGATTAAATTTTAAAGACAATAAGAGGCATGAGGGTGAATGGTGATCAGATATGCCTTGGTCCAGACTGCCAACCAAAGAAAAGAAAATTCCGAGGAGATCGGTGATTTGTGGGGTTTTTTTTTTTTTTTGGTTTATATGAAAGCTTGTGGTGCCAAAGATAAAGCATTTTACAGTGGATGCATCTTCTCTGACTTGGCAAACCACTTGATCTATGCTTTTCTTTTCTTTTCTTTTGTTTCCTTTTTTTATTTGTAAGATATCTACAATTTTCTTAGCATTCTTTTGCAAGATATTGATCATCAACGACGAGGATCATATTCCTGATGATTGATCAATTAAAAAATGAAATTGGATGACGATGACTGCTTAATTGGTTAATTCTTCATTAAGTAAACCTGAAAAAGTTTCTTTTATCGGTTGTGTGATGCTTTCTGCTGCTGCTTTTGCTGTTATTATTATTATTATTATTATTTTCTTTCATTACCTTAATTCACTTTATCTTTTTGACTATTTAGTATATGGAGCCATGAGGTGTTTGGCGCTTCTCTCTGCGGACTTGGATGATAAAATAGTTCCAACACTAATACCTGCTTTGTTTCCATGTTTGCTCACAACTGTATCTTCTCCCCAGGTTGTTATTATTATTATTATTTGTAAATTTACCTGTCATCTCAAGTTGACCTTTATTTTAACTTTATTTACATTAATTTAGCATCGGTTCAATTATTATTGTTATTGTTGTTGTTGTTGTTATTTTGAATTTTTAAGATGAAGGTTACAAGAAATGATTTTTACACAATTACTGGGAGGAATGCTGTTATGCAAGCACATGCGCTCGCGTGCACACTCACTAGTTTGTTTCCGTGTGACTGTGTTCACAGAGGCCTACAGTTACATTTTGAAAATGAAAATGGGCCAAAAATAGAGATTAGAATGTCCAGTTTATATGGTGAACTTAGCTTGATCTGTTTCCTTTGATGATTTTTTATGGGGAACAGATATATGATGCATATATACGAAGCAAGGCCCTTTCAATAGTATATTCTTGCACTTCCATGTTGGGGACAATGAGTGGTGTCTATAAGGTATTTTCTTTCCTCTTGGTGATGGTGTACTGTTCTGGTGGCTGTAGGATTATCTTCTTTTGTCCCCCTAATTATTAACAGATCAAAGACATTCTGTTCAGACAGAAACGAGTACCATGATAATCCCTATGCTTAAACCATGGATGGCCCAATTCTCTTCTATTCTTGAAGTTCCAGTTCAATCTGAAAATCCGGATGATTGGTGTATCAGAATGGAGGTTGTTCTTGTACTTTTTAAAGTCTTAACTATGTGTTCTGTTTTCCCAAGAATTAACAAATGTTGCATCTCTCTTCATGAAGGTTTTGAAGTGCTTGAACAAGTTTGTCCAGAATTTCTCAAGTCTCATTGGGACTGAATTTGAGGGTAAGTTGTTGACTTGTTCTTTTGTCTAGTTGATATGCTTATACAAATTAAATTTTCCGCCACTGTTTGTTCTCTAATATATTGCATTTCAACATGCTGTCCACTGTAGAAATATTGCGATCACTGTGGAATACATTTATCTCATCCTTGAGAGTGTATGAACAATCATCTATTGAAGGTACAGAAGATTCATATGATGGAAGATATGATTCTGATGGTGCAGAGAAAAGCCTTGATTCCTTTGTTATTCAGGTATTATGGAGTAAGCTTGTTATTTTGATTGTGTTAATTAATAACAAAAAAAGACACTCCACTGCTCATGGTATCATGTCATATTTGAATAGCTAATTTTAGCGTCCACATAGGACAACTTTATCATTCATGATTCATGAGGCATTTCAATTCCTTTTAATTTATTAAGTAGAGGGCCTGCCCTGATCATATTTGTTAGGTATGTCAATATATTCAAATATGGTTTTTTATCTAGTTTTGTACTCATCAAAAGATGGATCCTTCTAGATTTATCTATCAATTTGTATAGGGCATAGACAATGACTTCAGATTTGTGGATCCTTTAATTGTACTTTGGGGCAGCCTTGCTGAAGCATTTTACATCATATATCAAAGATTTCATTTTTTGGAGTTTTAAGTAATCAGCTAGTTCTATTGTGTCTAAACTAGTGTCCATCATCTCCAAATGGTTTTATACTTGTGTTCCCTTGATTTTGATTCAACTAGTTTTTTAACGTCCGTATTTTTATTAACAGATGTTTGAACTTCTGTTGACTATTGTGGGTAACACGAGATTGGGAAAGGTTTGAGCCTAAACTTCTTAAAACACTTATTTCATCTTGTTTTCTAATTTGAAGCTACTTTGATTTATGGCTTGTGCTTTTGTTGCTTAGGTGGTTGGGGCTAATGTTAAAGAATTGGTCTACTACACTATTTCTTTTCTACAAATGACAGAAAAGCAGGTATGACTTCCTTTTTGAGCCTTCTCATCAGTACTTTCTTGATCATATTTGTTATCACTTTGCTCAGCAGAATCTGATTGAGATCTGATTGGCTTTCTGCTATTTCTAGTCAGATAACATTCAGCAATATAAAATGTTTAGCTTGTTGAATGAAAAAGCAAAATGTTGTTACTAAATATCAGTGTCTTGCATTAATTTAGTGCTATGCAGACTAACATCTTTCATTATCTTGACTCGATGTCTGCAAATGCAACAAGTCATTTTACTTTGCATAAAGCATACTTCTGTCTCCTTCAAGAACCTGAGCTGATTTATAGTCAATATTTTTAGAACCTATTGTTTTATTGTGCGAACATTTGCATAACGAGGGTATGCACACACTCATCCACACCCACACACTTAAATCTTGATAGATCAGAAGAATGGTTACTAAGTATTCCGGTTAGTTTTATTTTTCCGTCACAGTAGGAACTTGGATATATATGACTCCTGTTAACTTCTGATCGCAGCTCGTTTCTTGTCAAATCCACTATTATGTGCTTGTTTCTTCACCAAAGTTAATTGAGAATCATACCAGATGCTCATAAATTTTACTCCCTCCGTTCCTTATTATAAGAGACATTTGATGCTTATGGCATGTTCCTATATATAAGAGACACTTAAAAGTTGTCTCTACTTTTTTGTGTTGATTTCCTATTTTACCCATATTTATTATCTCCAACTCACACTCTCTTTCCCTCCCACTTCTCTTTCTTTTAATAATTTAATTGTTCTCTCTCATGCTCTCTCTCCTTATTAATGAGGGCATTTTTGGAAAAAAAATTATACTTTTTACACATTAATTGTCCTTAACTAATTTTAACTATTTTTTTGATCAACGTACTTCGGTTATTTGTCTCTTATAATAAGGAACGGAGGGAGTATAATCCATCAGTTTAAATTATTCAAAATTTATCTGTGCTTTTTCCTTGGCTCATTATTTGCATAATTATTTCTGGTTTTTTCTCTGTAATTATAGAGCTTACTGTCAATGGTTTGTCAATAAGATTGAAGTATGATTATAGTCTTCTAGCCTAATCCATTGCACATACTGTGGCATAAAAAGCAGAATTTTATCAAACCTTTGAGATAACTAAAATAGTAAATTTTGCACCCTGACCGTTTTATTGTGTAATAACTTGTAAATATTTTTGAGCGTTGAAAATTGGCTGTGATTTTCAGCTTCGCATTTGTATGAATGATGCTAGTCTTTCATGTTAAGTATGACATGATTGATTGGCACTAGCATGACTATGCCTTCCTCCAATGTTTTACTTTTTTGGCCAAAAATGTTTTATGGAAAAGTGAAAGAAAAGGAATTGTACTCATCGGATCCCAAATTGAAGGAAAAATTAAAAACCAATGGTTTAATTGTTTTTTCATGAGGCTTGATTTTGAACATAGATTTAGTTAAATATTCAGTAAATGAAAATTATGTAAGCATATATTGATGTCATTTTTGTGGTCTATATGCAAGGCTCAGTCTCCTTTTAAAATCTACAATTCATTCCTTGAATAATTTCAATACTGATATTTGGGATATTTTCTCTCTAGGTTCATACGTGGTCATTGGATGCGAATCAGTTTATTGCTGATGAAGATGATGCCAATTACAGCTGTCGTGTTTCAGGTTAAGAATCCCCTTTGATGAATTGGCATATCAGTTTCAATTTCTTAATGTTGGGAGTTTATTTCAAATTGATTTGATAATAGTTTTAATCATTTTCAAAG
The DNA here is from genome assembly GCF_004799145.2 of Neltuma alba. Lineage (NCBI taxonomy): Eukaryota > Viridiplantae > Streptophyta > Magnoliopsida > Fabales > Fabaceae > Neltuma > Neltuma alba. Next base: position 46,119 of record NW_021635563.1, on the reverse strand, counting down.
GTAAATCATTAATCAAATTTTGATAAATTTCAAAAATAACATTAATTTGGTGAGTGGGTTAAGTAGGCCTCCTTTGTGTTTTTAGGAAAATACATTGCAAGAACTTTTCTATTTTCAAAATATCTGCTGACCCCCTTTGAAATTAAAACTTATACTACAGTTTAGTCTAATTTTTACTTTTTTTTTTTTTAATTAGAAAGTCCTCCTTTAACATAAATACATTCTTTAAACATACCTTGTTGAAAAAAATATACTGTTTTTATTTTAATTTGTGCATATTTGGAAAGTTTACTCTCTTTTTATTTTGGAATATTTAGATATAATACATATTTGTATAATTAAGTTAATACAGGCTAGTTCAGTCAAAATATTAAAAGTTAAACTAAAGCATATAATCTCGAAAAGAGTGAGATGTTTGTCTGATTCTTTTTTTTTGGGGGGGGGGGTCAAGGAAAGCCCATTGAGTTTACTATGATTTTTTGTTAGGTTACTGCAGTGATTTATTTTATAATTTTATATGCTTATGTAACGATGATACTTTTTTTTTTTTTTTGGGAGACTGTTGGGCTTTTTGTAATAAGTTATTAGAAAGTTGTTTCTTGTAGGTGCACTTTTGCTGGAAGAAGTAGTTAATTCTTATGGCGGTGAGGGAATTCTGGCAATCATAGATGCTGCAAAACAACAGTACACTGAATCTCAAAGCAGAAAAGTAGCTGGAAGTGCAAGCTGGTGGAAAGTAAATATGGAATTTTTGTTTGTTGCATTTTTTTCCTTGGGTCTAATATGTCCAACACATGATATAACTTAAAATTTTTTTTTTTAATTAGTCTTTTGAAGTTATCTTCGATTTTCTGCCATGCCCTAATCATCATCACTTTTTGGTGTTTTTGGTTCTCTGCATGCATGTCACTTAATCTTTCTCTCCCTTCGTGTAAGAGGCAGATCATGCATATGCATCAAGCATTTCAAGAAAATTGCTTATATGTTAGCATAATTCGTTTCAACTTTCTAAGTTGTGACAGCATGTATTCTTGGCAGATAAGGGAGGCTACTCTCTTTGCCTTATCATTTATTTCTGAGCAGCTGTTGGAAGCAGAGGTTTGGGCTTTTTGACATTTGAGTCCTAGATTATGAATATATTATAACTGAAATAATTTCTTTTCAGTTATGATTAACTGCAAATTTGTTTGTGACGGTGTCTGATTTTCATATTTTCTTTGTTACTTATACAGGATTCAGGTCTAGTACCAAGTGGCTTTCAACAGCTGGTTGAGCAGATAATCACTGAGGACTCTCTAATAGGTTGCTCCTTAATTCCTTCCTCACCTGGCATGAGCTTCCATTGTTTAATATATGCAATTGTTTTTACATTTCCTTCATTGATGTTTCTCTTCTTTTTCTTTCACACTTTTGGCAGGTTCTCATGAATACCCGTTCCTTTATGCTCGTATTTTTGCTTCAGCTGCAAAATTCTCCTCCTTGGTAACTGTCATCTAATTTATTATGGTCCAATTTTCTGTCTTATGGTCTTATTTATTTTATTGTACAGCTAAGCAGTGGTATTCTAGAGCACTTCGTTGATGCGGCTATGAAGGCAATTACAATGGATGTGTGAGCACATTTATCCTTCGTTAGCTTATATTTTTCTTATAATTTTCCTTCACTGAAATTTAATTTTAATAGGCCTCCACCTATGAAAGTCGGTGCCTGCCGTGCTCTCTGTCAGCTCCTTCCTGAAACAAAGAATGAAATTACCCAACCACAATTGTTGGGTTTATTTTCATCTCTCTCAGAGCTGCTTTCTCAAGTACTGTGCAATATTGTACCTTTTTACTAACATTGAGATTTTTTCGGGGGGCATTTGGTAATCGTCTTAATGCTATTTCCAGGCATCGGATGAAACCCTGCACATGGTACTTGAAACTTTGCAAGCAACAATTAAGGCAGGCAAGTTTTGATATTATTAGGCACCAAGTACCAAAAATTTCTAGTTCTCCTGGTTTATATGTTATTTATGGTCATATACTACTTTTGCATTGATACCTATATTTTTGCTCATTATAGGTCATGAATCATCAGCGTTTGTGGAGCCCATTATTTCTCCTGTTATCCTTAATGTATGGGCATTGCATATTTCAGATCCCTTTATCAGTAGTGATGCGCTTGAGGTTCTTGAGGTAATTGTTTTGAACATATTTTTATCGATGATATTATCTGCTGTGTTTGCTTATTGATGCTGGCATGTTATGTTAGTTATTTTTTATGACTCACTTAGTTATGCTCCATGTGTGCTGTATCTTCTAGGGTCACATTTACAGAACTTGGCAACATCGTTTACATGATTATAGATGTTTTGATATTCATCTAACTATTTTATTATTTTCCCCAGGCCATCAAAAGTATACCTGGATGTTTACGTCCACTGCTTTCCAGAATTTTACCATATATTGGACCTATTTTAAGTAAAGTACGACTGACTGAAGCTTTCTTATGTTATCATAAAATAAGAGATCTAGGTATTGCTTTCTGATGCACCTTTTTTTTCCCTTTATCAGCCACAAGAGCAGGCTGATGGGTTGGTAGCTGGGTCATTGGATCTGGTAACTATGCTACTAAAGGCAAGTATACTTGCTTTTAAGCATAATTACTTTCGACTTCTGTCAATTTATCAGCTTTGACCTTTAATCAGTGTGCTATAACCTATGATTTGTTAATTTGTGGTTTCTCATAGCATTTTACAGAATGCCCCTGGTGATGTAGTGAAGGCAATATATGACATTTGTTTTGATGCCACAATCAGAATAGTCCTTCAAAGCGAGGATCATAGTGAAATTCAGGTCATACAGTTTTCTACGCATCCATGTATATCTGATGACTTGAGTTCTAATACTTTGGAGCTATGTTTGGTTAAAATTAATATATCTTCTGATTGGTGTACTCTGCAATGTAGAATTAATTGTCATCCATTAACTCAACTCAACATTTAACAGAATGCCACAGAATGTTTAGCTGCTTTTATATCTGTGGGAAGACAAGAAGTCCTTGCCTGGGGATCTAATTCTGAATCAACTATGAGAAGTTTACTTGAAATAGCTTCAAGGTAGTTAGCAATTATTTTACGTTGTTTCTTAAATATCATCATACTGCAAGTGCCCTTTTTGAAATAGCATGGCATCTGTCTAGTCAATACTGATGAAAATAAATCTTATGCGGGAAATCAGAATTTTGCTGTGCTTTTTTATGTTCAACCTTCCATGTGTTGGCAGCTTTATGTAGGCATCCTAGTAGAACTGTCATTAATAGAAGGAAGGTTTACTGATGTAAGGAATCAAAATGAAATAAGGCATTATCTTCTTAGTGGTCGTCACTCAGATTCTCATGTCTTTGCGAATGGGCCTATTTATTTGTTTCTTTTCTTCCACTGCTCATCAGTTTAAAAATAAGAACTTCTCCCTTTATTCTCTTTATAAGATCCTGATGTTCTTAAATGCTCTGTTTCCTGGAATTTGATGCAGGCTTCTAGACCCAAATTTGGAAAGCTCTGGATCTCTTTTTGTTGGGAGCTACATTCTTCAACTTATATTACATTTGCCGTCACAAATGGCCGTACATATACATGATCTGGTTGCTGCTGTTGTCAGACGTATGCAATCTGCTAAAATTGCTGCCTTGAGAAGCTCATTGCTGGTTGTTTTTGCCAGATTGGTAATGCAATCTAATTTCTGATTATTATGGATTTCTCATTTCTGATACAATGTGAAGAAAGGGGGTAATCGTATTTCTTCTTTCAAATGATAATTGGAGAGGAAAATTATGTATACAGACCTGTCTACCGTCAATGGAAACGTATCTTCATACGATTACCCCTACCCAACGGTTGACTCCTGGGAATAATGCTATAATTTCATGGTTGTCTATCCATATACATTATACTGATTGTACATCTTCCTGAACATTCGCCCCAGGATCTTCAGATGACACTCACATTTATGCTTTAGCAGTTTCCCTTGGCGTTCAATCTTGTTGGACATTACTGTGTGAATGAAAACTTGACATTTGAGGCCATGTCTTTAGATTCCCAAAGGGGTTTGTCACTGACCAAATTCTTCGTATTCAATTAATAGCCAAGAAATTGGGAAAAGAACTTAGATGACCACTGCAAGGGACTAGAAAACTCTTTTGAGCTAAAGTTGATTTAGTCTTCTCTCTCTTGGGATGTCCTCCGTTTATGTATTTTTCTCTCTTCTTTCTAATAAATTTTTCTATGGGGGAAGAAAAGATTCAAGAGTCCGAACTAACTTATATATGACTAAAATCAAGGGGATTTATTGTTCTATATTTTCCTTTTCAGTGTTGTAATGATTTAGCTTCCCTTTGTACAGCTAGTATGGTAACTCAAATTCTGTATAGTTGGGAGAGTCAAAAGGAGTTTTTTGGATGCCTTGTCATGCTACCCTTATTATTTTGGCTTAACTATTGTTTTGGTCACTTAATCTGTTGTTTGTTTCAATTTGGTCTCTCAACTTTCAATTTGTACCGTATTTGTCCTTTTTTATGACTGCTTTGGAACATATAACAAGCAAGGCATCATTTTGATATACTAGAAAGAGATGATGGGACCATTTTGGAAATAATGTTAAGGGGTGACTATGATATGAATTGAAAATGCGGAGACCAAAGGAAACAAGTTAATAAGCTTAGGGCACCAACATGATAGTTAAACCTTGCCCCCATAACTAATTGGTTGGCAAAAAACATTTCCACACTATAGCTCTTGTGATATTTCAAATATTCCTTCATAACTGCAGGTTCATATGAGTGCTCCTAATGTTGGACAATTTATTGATTTGCTGATCTCTATTCCTGCTGAAGGTCATGATAATTCCTTTGCTTATGTAATGTCAGAATGGACTAAGCAACAAGGTGAGCATCCTTCAGCCGTCTTTTTGCAATGTGATCGGTGTGTTGCACATTGAGATCTTGTCACTTCATGGGATTTCCCTGAGGGCATGGATTTCAATGTCTCTGATTCTTGGAAATAACTTAGGGGTTCAGTGTGTCTGGTTGAAATAGTTATTGGAATTTACCAAATTATTCAGGAGAATCCCCTATAATTTTTGGTGATAATTTCTGATTTTTTTAAAAATAAATTGATTAACGTGATTTATTCTTTTACTTGAATAAACTTTTGATCATCACATGAAAACAGCTAGGAAATTGAAATTATAATCTTGTGGTTTATGTAGGCTTATAGGTTTTAAATAGTTGTAGAGCAATTGTTTTTTAGGCTCTTGTTTCTGATGTTTATCTCTGCTATTGCTGGCCAAAAAATTCTATACTATTAGTCTATTACATTTACATGTCTAAATTGAATGATCAATTCAGTCACTTTCTTCTTTCTCTAGATGCATTGCTTACTGCCAGTAGGAAGGATCTACAGATAGAGAAATGTTGTTTTCGAATTGCTATAATAATATTGACTCCTTAGGTCTCATGTCTAAACAGATAATCCAAACCTTTGTTTAGATGCCAGGCTCATGCTAAAATTGACTGAGAAGTATATTGTGTTTAGTCATTCTGTTATACGTCGCTTGTTGCATCAGGGGCTTAGACAAGGCTATTAATTTTCCCTTGTTGGTCTTCTTCCTTGGCAGGCTTTCTTCATTCTCTTCTTCTTCTTCTTCTTCTTTTGTTTTTTTTGGGGGGGGGGGGGGGGGGATACAAAAAAAACTTTCTTCCATTCTTGTGCAGTGAAACTGTACTGAAAAGTACGATTTGTAATGGATCTGCTGATATGCATGTTTATGGTTTCTGGCCTTTCTTGTATGTTTTGGCTTGAAGGTATTTTACCCTCCAACAAGAGGCCCCCTCCTTCTGATGGAATTTCTTATTTATTTACAACAACAACAACAAGTCTTATCCCACTAGGTGGGGTAGGCTACATGAATCACATAACGCCATCGTGCTCTGTCAACAACCCAGTCCTTAGATATGTTGTTGACTAAGAGGTCTCGTTCAATGACCTCATTAAGCGTTCTTCTCAGACTTCATCTGTCTTTTTTTGTGGGACTCCATATTGTCTGATGTACTCTCCTCATCAGGGCCTCCAATGGCCTTCTTATTTATTTACAAACAATAAAATTCTAATCTTTAGGCATACATAACTGAGACCAATTAAATTCTCTTCCAAATGCTTTCCGAGTGCAGGTGAGATACAGGGGGCTTATCAAATAAAAGTTACCACGAGTGCTCTAGCCTTGCTGCTAAGCAGCTCACATGTAGAACTGGCAAAATTAAGTGTCCCAGGCCATCTGATTAAGGTTTTCCGTGGTATTATATAATCATTTATTGATTTATGATTTCAACTGTGCTTTGCTCATTCTGGAATTTGTCTTGTGAAGTCTGGTGTTGGAATAACCACAAGGTCAAAAGCAAAATCAGCTCCAGATCAGTGGATAATGTTGCCACTTCCTACAAAGGTATTCTGCATCATTTTTATCTTAATGTGGTAAAGATAACTATTCATTGACAGAATAATTTTGTGTGTATCCTATTGGCTCTTGGTAGTTGATGCACACCTAAGTGAGGTGGAGAGTTCCCTTCCAATAATGATGGTTGTGATGGGGGAACTATCCCATTTAAATGGTCCTATAGTGCTGCCGATGGCCCATAGTTTATAATGTTAGGTCTCCATTAATTTTGAGGTGGGAAAACGCAAGTATTCGATAAAGCAACTTATACTGCCCAATTTAAGTCTCTATCAATAGGAAATTATTGTAGAAATCTCTATTATACTATCTCCAGTCCTTAATATAAGACCCTGTTTGACTTTTATTTTGGTCTTAAATATAAGACCCCAATCCACTTTGTTTCTCATATTTATACATTTTTTTTCAAAGTAGCCCTTCTAATAATAAGAGTTCTAGTCAATACATTTGATTAGCAAGGATATTTTAGGAAAAACAACACTTATTTAAGACAAATAACTAATTCAACTTACTTCCTTAATCTCCTCAAAATAGTCAACTGGCTCTTATAATTAGGACTGGAGGTAGTATTTCCTTTATTCCATGATGACTGCTCTACAGGGCATGAGTCAGACTTTGATGGTTCATTTCTATTGAAATATAGGGCGGCATATTTCAAAGTTATATGGGCACCTACATGATAGAAACATTTTGATTTGAAATGTGATTTTCTTCCAAAAGCTGTAGTATGCTTTTGAGACGCACATGTCAGAATCAGGAATTCTACACTAACATGTACTTTGTCTGGGATGCCTTCGGCACCTTCTTGATCGACAATTCTGGTCACCATAAAAAGCATGCATCAAACTTGAATTTCTTTAGTTATAAATAAGCAAAGCCTTTCCCTGACTTTGTCGGATATCTTGCAGATAGTGGCTTTGCTGGCAGATACCTTAATTGAAATACAAGAGCAAGTTTTGGCCGGTGATGATGAGGTAGTTTACTCATTGATGAGGGCCAATTCCATGCTGGTTATTGAATCTCACAATTGGAAAACCGGTTGCTTTTTCAGGATGATGACTGGGAAGAAGTTCAAACCGGGGATGACATTGAAAATGATGAAGAATTTCTATCTTCCTTGTCTGCTGCTGCTTCAGGGAAACCCACATATGAACATCTTGAAGCAATAGCAAAAGCATTTAATGAGGTTTGTATGACCTGTGATGTAATTACATCTTATCACTTTTCTTCCTTGATTGTCCATTTTCATATTGCTGATGGCTAATTAAACTTGCTTGAAAACCACAAGGATCAAGAGGATCAATATGAAGACAGCCTTTTAAGCATTGCTGATCCCCTTAATCAGGTCTCTGCTCTAGATTTTGTTTTGCAATTCACGCTTGCCTAGTGCATGAATTTTGGCCCTTTTTTCCAACAAATTCAATTTCATCTTGACAGATAAATCTGGCAAACTACCTCACGGATTTTTTTGGTAACTTGTACCAAAATGACAGACAGTTATTTGATAACATTTGCCAGGTTTGCTTAATCAGTTATCCGGAATTATTTATAGTAAGTCCGATATTTTATGTTCTTGGTGAACGTTATCGAACATGTACATGGGATCTTGCACTGCAGAGCTTGACTCAGGCTCAACGAAATGCTATTCAAACGGTAGTGCGGAGATGAGTTTTAATATGTGATGAGCATTCTGCGGTCTTCCTAATGCTGCGTTGATAAGACGACAAGTTACTTGAAAGAGTTTTTAAGGTGTTCGTTATTAGATTCTCCTCTCAAAATATAGCATATAGATACTTTCTCACAAATTAGTGGCATGTTATTGGATTTTTGTTGTTGTTTTATTTGTTTGTTGGGTTATCTGAATGCTTAATTGGAAAAGCTCCTGGGAAAGACTCAAAGCCTGAAGTGTTTTTTTTTTTTTTTTTTTAAATAGGGTTTGTGGCAAGAGATGGCGTGTTTTTTCTCCTGCAATCAGCAAACTGAAAAGGTGTAATTTGACAAGCTGTGGCCAGGTTCAGCTTTTTTCTTTTCATTTCCTTTTTTTTTTGGAGTTCTATTTTTTCTCTTTTTTAAAAAAATAAATGTATTTGCCATCAGTTGTGTGTATTTATTACATTCTCAGTTATTCTTTTACCTAGGCCCTTTGGATGTATTTTCCAAGGCGTAGATTATATTTGGAGTTAGGATTATTCAACTATTTGAGCCTCCTTTCAATGGTCAGTTTTCCGCTAGCATTGGTTATGCTCATTGCCAATTCTCTTTCCTGTCTTTATATCATAAGACCAAAGTCCTCTTTTTAGTATCAGAAGATCAATATTAGTAACATGTAACTTATAATGTAACCAAATAATTGTGTATGCTCATGATCTATTTGATCTTTTAAAATGTTAGGTTTTACCCGAATAGTTTGAAGCCTCAATATGGAGGTCTTCCTACCAATTGGATGTGCCTGATGGTGATTATTAAGATGATTGGTTGGAATGCTGTTTTATTATGGGTTAATACATTATTTAATTTCTAAAATTTGACCTTTTTGGTCTTTTTTATCCTTGAAATTGGAAACCATAATAAAAAACGTTGTTTTCAAATTTCAGAGACTAAAAATTATATTAATTTTTTTTTATTTTTTAAATTCGATGGCAAATACTTCAGGCCAATAACAATTTTGTTGCTGAAAGATAAATTCATGATGTTTTTTCATTTGCCCACAATTGTCTCTCCAGAAGTTTCATGTCGTGGTAAATAACTTGTAATTGTATAACGTTCTATCTGTAATTTAATATATTAATATAAGAGATAAAAACAAGGGAAAATTCCTGAAAAAGAAGTATGAGTATATCAAATTCTACTTCAAACAGCTGACACTTGAAAATGACAAAAAATGAAATGAGGTCTGAACTGACATTTTGAAAATATTGTGAAATTATCCATAGACTCTTTCATGGTATAAATGACATTAATAGAACTGACAATAACAGTACTCTATTAAACTGAAAATGACAAGTGTTATAATTTTTTTATCATTTTAATTAGTTAATTAATAAGTTGTGAATTGAAAAATGATAAGTATTGAATTGATAATGATAAATATTAAATTGAAAATTACAAGTTTCATAATTTTTTTAAGTTTATCATTTTAGTTAGTTAACGAGTTCTAAAATAAAAATAGCAAGTGTTATTAGATGACAAGTATTCAACTATAAATGGCAAGTTTCATAATTTTTTGGTCACAAAAGAGTATATGATTAATTTTATAATATTCTCAAAATGTCAATTCAGGTCTCATTTTCTTATTATTTTCAAGTGTTAGTTGTTTAAATTGAAATGTCATGAATTTACTTATTTTTTAGGGATGTTCCAAAAAAACACTTTCTTCATATTCATTTTCTATACAATTTGATGGGTGCAACTTGTTTCCAACGAGATGCTATTTTATTGGAGTAAGTATTTCTTTCAAATTTGAACTCACTTGTACAAATTCACAAAGGAACTTTGGCGTAAAGTAACATGCTTGTGGCTTGAAGCTCACATCGCAGATATTAGACCTTTTTTCCTTATGTATTTTGTGGTAATTGAAGTAGGTAATGTTATTCCTCAACATATATGTAGATCATATGACAATGGAAAAATATATGGGAGGTACTTATACTTTTTTTTTTTCAAATTTTTAATTTATTACACGTGTTTTTTTAATTAAATCATTTAATTTTTTTTTTTAGCAACATTAACTCTAGTAACTTTATTCTATTAGTGTTTTCAATTTTTATGTAAGGGTGAACGATGGTAATAGAACAAAATTAAATATTTAATTAAAAAAATAGGTATCAAATTGAAAATTGAAAAAAAAATGTAGGTATCTCTAAAATGTTTTTTCCTATTACAATTCATGAGAAGTTTTATATTTCATCTTCATATATTTTTCTTTTATATTAAACTAGTCTAGATGATAGTAAGACATATTATCCAAAATTTATACTATTTGATTTCAAAAATGGATTAAAAGGTCCAATATATTAAAAGGAAGAGGCTCGAGTCTAAATGTGAGTTTTCCTTCCACAGAATGGAACAACTTGCGGCTTTGTTTTTTTGCCCGGTGATAATATGTAGATAATGTTATAATTAGTGAGATAAAAAATAATCTTATAATTATCATGAAGACTTTTCAAGTTTTTAATCCTTTCAATTTTATTTAAAATTTTGAATCTAAATTGTTTTCTTCACTTAATATGACGTCAAAGAAAAGTATAATTATTGAGTCCTCATAATTTTAGAAAATATTACTTTTAATCCTAACATTTTTTCAACTAATTTAATATTGCATTAATTCTTTGGTTTGAACCCGAACACGTGAAAAAGTCAAGTCCAATGCGAGCTGTGAAATTACATAAATCTCCTTTGCAAAAGTTAAAAACAAAAAGAAAAGAAAAGAAAAGAAAACGACACTTCTTAGTCTCCCTTTCGACTAGGTCATTTAAAAGTTGTTGGGGAGGTGAAATTACATAAATCTCCTTATTCATTAAAATATTGTTGGGGATTTGGTCACTGGGGAACATGCGTCCTCGAGAACATTTAACAGCCATTGAATTCGCATCTTGCGAAGTCCTTTTCTGGAAAAGTCCAACATAAGGCGTTGAATTTTTAATGCTTTCTTATATGGTTTGATCTTTTCTTAAAATTATTTTGAATAATTTGAAAATTCAAGACCATCTGGTATAAAATAGTTTGACGTGGAATCCCGAATTTTCTATTTTCTTTTTAATTTTATATAACTTGAATAACTTAAATGTTTGTTTTAACTCTTTAAGATCTCTAAAATTAGTTCTTTTTCACAGCAATTATTAGTCTAATATAAGAATTTTTTTAGAGATAAGGCATTTAAATACTCAGAAAATATCTACAAGGCTAAAGTATACTTTTGGTCCTTTAATTTTATAAAGGGTTTCGTTTTGGTCCTTTAATTTTAAAAAGTAAATTTTAGTCCTTTAACCCGAGAACCGTTAGCAAAAAACAATGATAATGAGCTCTTAAATATTGATAAAACATTACTAAATGCTATAATATTAAGTTTAATTTTCAAAAAAATCATGATTATCACAAAAAATCATTATTTAAGACTAATAATTTTAGAGTTAAAGGACTAAAAGTATATTTTTTAAAGTTAAAAGACTAAACTAAAACCTTACATAAAGTTAAATGACCAAATATATAGTTTAACCTATCTACAAAGAAGCACCCAACACCTAAAATTTTTTTGGACTCTTATATGCCTTCAAAGTTTTATTTTATAGTATTTCTGTCATGAACCTTTATCTGCGGTTAAAGTTTGACTATTAAATTAACAGTCAAACTTAACCGCGGATAATGACCAAAATATTTTTGCTACAAAAATAAACGTTAAGAGCATGTAAGAGTAAGAAAAAAAACTTTCAAATATTGTGAGCTCTTTCACAAATACTTTTAAGATATTTAAGCTTTTCTTTTTGTTCCAATATTTCATGATTTTTTTCATCTTTCACGGGAGAGTGGAACTTACAACTTCTTTCTTATATCAAAATTTAAGGAAGTGATTGATGTCAATTAAGCCAAGCGGCTTCTACGTTTTAATAAGTCAAGGCAAGGTCCTTTCATGTAATCATCACTTTTTTAATAGTTAATAATCTGGATTCATAACTTCATGTATCACAATTATTATTCTCATCTTTCTATCACTTCATTGCCCTCTTACCAATATATAAATATATGGTGATTATCATTTTAAACCCATTTAATTTTCTATCATCCCATTTCATTTTATTCCATTATCTTTTCCAACAGCCAAAGGAGCCACAAGTTTTTTTTTTTTTTGGTGGTGAAGTGGGCAGTGAAGATTTTGTTTGATATGAATAATTACGCCAAAAAATAAACGGGGCCAATGCAACCATTTTGCTCGTTTTAATTAAGGCTTCTTGGTTTATCTACCCCATTTTCATTTATAAGTTAGTTTCTATATGTTTTTTTTTTCATGTTCATATTTATAAATCATTTTCATAAAACCTATGAAAAAAATCAACATATATAATTTAATGAGAATCATAATCATTATTTTGTTAGTTCCAGTTGATGCTCTTTGTTTATATCCCATGACTTATCGTAGCCACCAGTTGTCTCGTTCAGAATAATCATCAGAGAAAGAAGAAAACTTAAAGATAAGCAAATTTGCTTCTCCTCCCTCGCCATGAACAGACCTAGGCTCTGTTTGGATCCACGTTTGTGTGGATGAAAACGTTTGGCATTTTGTGGGGTGTTTGGATTGACTTTTGGTCAATCTTGCTTATAGGCCAAAAGTTATTCTTTCAAGTATGATTGCAAAAACACTACTTATTTATGACTTATGAAAAAGTAGTTTTTTAGAATCAAAAGATATTTTGGCCCATATATTTATGTTATTTTTATACTTCTCTCTGTATATTCTTTGTGCTTCCCAACTACTCCCTCCGTTCCTTATTATAAGAGACAAATAATCGAATTACGTTGATCAAAAGAACAGTTAAAATTAGTTAAGAACAATCAATGTGTAAAAAGTATAATTTTTTTTCCAAAAATACCCTCATTAATAAGGAGAAAGAACAATGGTAAATTATTAAAAGAAAAAGAAGTGGGAAAGAGAGAGAGTGTGAGTTGGAGACAATAAATATGGGTAAAATAGGAAATCAACACAAAAAAGTAGAGACAACTTTTAAGTGTCTCTTATATATAGGAACATGCTATAAGCATCAAATGTCTCTTATAATAAGGAACGGAGAGAGTAGTTTTTAGTTACTTATTTTTAATGCTCTTTTAAATAAAAATAATTTTTTAACATAGTTTTTTACAATGTTTTCATTCTTTAATATTATTTTTTTATTTTATATTTACATAAATTGTGTAGAGTATATCATCTGATTAATTATGTAATGTTATTTGATTCAAAAATTTTGATTTCTAATTTAAATATATTTTATTCATTAAATACAACTTTTCCTATTATAATAGGGGTATTATAGAAAAACTAACACATACATATTACTAACTTAGTTAATTTTATTAATTTTGCTAAATTAATTATCTAACTCTTAACCAACAAGCTACTGCTTGATATGATAATCGGTCTCACACTTCGTAAAGAGCATAACACAAGTTTACATATCAAGAAGTGTACTTATTGAGAGGGCTTCAACCTTAATGCTTTCAGCTCAACAAAAATTAGTCTTAAGTCTAGAGTAGCTTAAGGATATTTTGAATTACACCCAAAAAAAATTATCTAACTCTTATATTTAAGATAAGAGGGAATATTACACATGGGATTCTATATTGGCACAGCTAGCATGATATGATAATACTACGATGAACTGCCACAAATAGGCCCCAAATAGTTAGATAGAATTACTCGAGAATCATTACTAGTTCATGTTGATCAATGCTCTTTTTTCTTCTTGTTTTTTTTTTTTATCGATCCCATGACTCACCTTAGCCACCAGTTGTCACGTTCAGAATTACCAGAGAACGAAGAAAACTTAAAGAAAATCACATGTGTTCCTCCTCCATCATCATGAACAACATTCCTAATCCCAGAACCCAGAAAATCCCTACAAAGAGGACAAGTGAAGTTCCTGAATGCAACCCATTGATTCAAACAGTTTCTATGGAAAGCATGTTCACATCTCAGAACTCTAACTTCATCTCCTTCACCGATCTTGCTCAGACACACTGCACAATCCACTTCTCCTTCTCCTTCTCCTCCTTCACAAGGACGCCATCTCTCTACTTCTTCTTCTGTAAATATATGAAACTGATCTTGAAGAGGTTGATGATGATGAAGACGGAGGCTGTAAAATGGTTGGTAGAGAAGGAACTCTAAAACCCATTTGAAATGGGAGTAAGCGAGGTTGAGATAGTTGAAGAGCATCATGAAAAGTAGAATAGAAAATCTGGAGATTACTTGGGTTTGAAGAACTTGTGGCTTTGTGTGAATTTGATGATGATGATGGTGAGCTTGGAATTCATGTTAAAAGCCTGTATTTATGATAAATATTGTTACTGACATTCAAAACATTTCACCAAATTAATCATATTAGTGTCGCTTTCTGAATATATTGTCTTTAATTTGTGTGTGTGGATAGGATTGTGTGGCTCATATAAATTTTAATAAAATTCATCCATTGATTGATTAATTTCGTGATGTGAGTGAAGCAGCAGTTAGCTCTACGCGAATTCTTTCTGTTAATTTTTTCAATCAATTTTGTAAAGGACATAAACGTGCACATATATATGAGATTCATTGCGAGTTGATTTAAACGTGAGATTCATTGACAAAAGATAAAAGCAAAAAAAAAAAAATCGACAGGTCACAATCTATAATTAAAGACGACGTAAAACAAATCTACATTTAGATATGCTATTGTCGGTTTAATGTGTCTTTTCCCCTTTTTTTTAATATAATCTTTGAGCCACCCAGTATCTAGCATTTTTTTCTGAATATTAATACCAGATATCCGAACAAGCAACTATTTTGGATCAAGGCTTTATGATCATAATGCTTTTACCTAAGGGTCTTTTCTAATATGATAGAATCTGACCTTAATTCGCCCACTTTGTAATCTAGTTGATCCATCGCTAGGACTAAGCACCTTTGAGTCTTTTTCCCCTCCTTTTATGGCCTTTTTTTCAACTTGAACACATTCATGCGTGGTCTGCCTTTAATGCAACTAAAAAGCATAATGGATAAAACAGTTATAATACCTACCTTCACTAACATGTTTTACAGTAAGTTTATGAAAGCACAATTCATGGTCAAGTTAAGAGCAGTAGTGCAGTTTATTATAGCTTTACCTAAACAAATAAACTAAAAATGTAAAATTACAACTTCAATTTATTACTTCCTTTAATTCTTAGGCTTTGTTTGGTTCAATGGAAAGGAGGGGAGGGGAGGTTAATTGAAGGAAGGGGAGGGGAGGGGAGGGGAAGGGAGGTCATGGTTTTGTTTGGTTGGAGGGAAGGGGAAGGGAAGGGAGATTTCTTGTTTGGTTCATAAAGGGAGGGGAGGGGAGGTAATTATAAATTGACAAATATACCCTTATCTCTATATTTAGACTAATTTATTTTTTTAATACACACACGATATAATATATAATTATAATACACACATGTTATGATATGTATATATTAATACATATGATATGTATATATTATATAATTATATAATTATATTATTATTATCAAATATTATTAGTGGCTAAAAAGAGAAAGAAGTGAAAAAAGATTTTTAATAAGATGGACAAACTTAGAATATTAAAAAATTAGTATGGGTAGTTTGGTCAATATTACACATAATATTTCTCTCCCCTCCAAAAAACCCCAAATTTGGAGGGGAGCATGGGGAGGGGAGGGAGCACTAAAAGACAAATTTCTTGCCTCCCCTCCCCTCTATTTTTCCCAACCAAACACACTTATCCCCTCCCCTCCCCTCCCCTCACCTCAACAACCCTCCAACCAAACAAAGCCTTAGTATAAAAGCTAGATAAATAATTTGAAGATACGAAAAAAATTAGTTAAATTGATTGTTTGTGAAAAATGTGTATTGGTCTCCTTAACCTATCATCTTTAACTATGTGCATAAATGATTAGAATTTCCTGTTGTGGGAATCCTTTACAATCAATAGGGATATTTAAAAAAAAAAAGATAGAAAATAAAATGGATTGAGATCTTATTCTTAGAACCAAATTCAAACTTCTAATTAACTCTTATATTAAGTATAAGCAATAGTATTATTCTCTTGCATTTTAGGAATCTAATTAAGCACCTCACTATATATGTCCAAATAAAAAGTATCACATAATAATGGCCACAAGTGATAGGGACATATATGATGGTACGTATACCTGAATTCATCAATGCAGAGTCATGATCGACAAAATTAGGGTAAATATCATTATTATATTGGTCTTTGATTCAACTATGATTTCAGTTTGTGTAGTTTCAAATAATTGTTTTTGGTCCCCATAATTTTATAAGGACTTGGTCACTTTAAGTATGAACCGCAAAACCAAAACTCATTAAGAGTGAGTATATGGACTATTTGCCAAAAACATATATACGTATATATAACTACAGGGATTAACAATGATATTATCCAAAAAAACTGTATTGTTTAGTTAAGTCAATTCCTTTTGAAAAAATAATGTTGCTGTGGACTAGTCAATGTCAAACACGTATCACAACAACAACAAAAAACTATATTGCTGCTAAAAACAAAAAAGTTGAAACATTAACAACCATTGAATTCATATCCTCTGAGGTCCAATAAACAACATAGTGAGACATATCTTGTGAGATGAGGACTTTTCTGTATGTTTTAACATGGGATATTGAATTTTATATATATATATATATGTATGTATATATATATTTGGATGTAGTGTGAATTTGTATTTGAAAATTATTCTGAAAGATTTGTAAATTCAAGATTACATTCATGCTGATGCCATCGCTATATATGGGATGACTCACCGCAGCCACCAGTTGTCTCGCTCAGAATAATTATCAGAGAAAGAAGAAAACTTAAAGAAAAGCAAATTTGCTTCTCCTCCCTCGCAATTCACAGACCTAATCCCAGAACCCAGAAAGTCCCTACAAAGAGGACAAGTGAAGTTCCTGAATCCAACCCATTGATTCAAACAATCTCTATGGAAAACATGTTCACATCTCAGAACCCTAACTTCATCTCCTTCACCAATCTTGCTCAGACACACTGCACAATCCACTTGTTCTTCTTCTCCTTTTTCTTCACAATGACGCCATATCTGCACCTGCTCTTCTGAAAGGATCTGAAACTCCTGAAGCGGCTGATGATGATGATGAACACGAAGGCTGTAAAATGGTTGGTAGAGAAGGAAATCTAAAACCCATTTGAAACGGGAAGAAGCTAGCTTGAGGTAGTTGAAGAGCATGCTGAATAGTTGGATACAAAATCTGGAGATTATTGCAAGAGTGGTGGCGGCCATGTTCGATCTTTGGGGTTTGATGAACTTGTGGCTTTGAATGAATTTGATGATGATGAAGTAGTTGGAATTCTTGTTAAAGGCCTGTATTTATCTATGGAACGATAGTGTTTCTGAGCATCTCAGATTCATCTGATCTAGACCATCACCATAGTAATATCAGTGTCGCTGGCTCTCTGGATAATGACTCCACTTTCAGTAGTGAGACAGGATTGTGTGGTTCATATGTACCCAAATAAGATTCATCCAATATGAATAAGAATATTGGTTAATTTGGTGATGCGAGTGAGCGAATCATCACAGTTAGCTTTATGTGGATTCTTTCTATTTTATTTTTTTATTTTATCAGTGTTTGAAAATAAATAAATTTATATAATTATATGAGGTCCTTTCCATTTTTATCAAGCAAACTACACCAATTTCGAAGTGCTTTTTGGTTTTAAATAAAGCATAAAGATTGAAAACAACACTATTTTTACTCATGAGATATTAAAATTAAATTTCACTTATTTTTTTGCAAAATCTAATGATAAAACGAAAGAAAAAAAACATTTGAAAAGTAGGAAAAAATTAAAGAGTACCTGAGATGGGCAGCTGACACCCAAATCCGTACAATATTATATGAGGTCCATTGTTTAAACGTGGAGACAATAAAGGAGACGATGAAAAGCATGTCACTTAACGGCCACCCCTGAGAGGGACAGGTACGTATACCTAAATTCATGAATGTAGATTCACGACCGAAGTTAAAAATTAATACTATATTCTATCTTTAATATAAGAGATAGTTAACTAATTTGAATATAAAGAAAACTAGTTAACTTAATTATTTATAATAAATAAATGTTGTGTCTTTTAAAATATTTTTATTGATCGAATGTATTGGCTAGAACTGTCACTATTACATGGAGTATATTAGGAACTAAATAAATAAATATAAGAGTTAAAATGAATTGGAGTCTCATATTTAAAATCAAAATAAAAATTAAACTAACTATTATGTTAAAGACCGGATATAGTATTGTTTAGCTAAATCAACTTCTTTTGGAAAACATAATGTTGCTGTATTAAACGCTGTTGGACTGCTAGTCAATAATAACGTCGAACGCGCATGTATGAAACGTGGGAGAGTCCTGGCTCCTGAAACATTAACAACCATTGAATTCACATCTTCTAAGGTTAAAAATAAAAAAAATAAAAAAATAAAAAAAGGAGTCGCATCTTCTGAAGACTAACATGGGACGTTGAAGGATTTTTTTTTTTTTTATGTAGTGTGAATTTGTGTTAAAATTATTTTTAAAGATTAGTAAATTCAAGACCATTTTATAAAATTATTTAACATGGAATTCCGAATTCTCTATTTTTCTTTTTTTATATATCTTGAATGATCTGAGGTTTGAAGATTTTGTTTGACATGAAGAATTTAGACAAATAAAAACAACCTTTGATTAAAAAAATACATTTTAAAGACTTTGGATAATGATGATAATATGTATGTGTGTCCAACTGTCCTTGTGCTTTTCGTATTATTAATTATTGTTAACAGTTATAAAATTGTTTATACACATACCATGAGTTTTGCTAGGTTTATCGTTATTAAAGTTTTCCTATTGCCTATTTTTATCAAGGAAATAACTTCTTTTGCTAAACAATTTCATGTCAAACATTAAATTGGGTTGAATCTACTGACTAGGATGTAGAATGTAGAATGGGTAGTCGGCATGGATTTTTTTTTTTTTGGCCCCCAATTAGAGATTAGAGATACAAAAGTAATATCATCGTAAAATATGAGTGATATTGAACTCACAACCTCCTACATACTAAAAAGCTTTAATGCCACAAAGCTGCAAACCTATTGATTGTAGGAAAGAAATTCTAAAACCCATTTGAAACGGCTTTGTGTGAGCTTGATTTGAGGTTGGGACTGGGGATGGTAGGTTAAGAACTACTTTCAACCTCCTGCTAGCCAGATGGATAGCCCGAAATGAGTTTCAGTGTTAAGTGAACTGATGAATATCTAGAACTCATCACCTTTGCACACTATCTATATTTAATTAAAAAAAAAAAAAGAAAATTTAGGTCAAATTTCTTATATCAGTTAGGTCAAAAATTCTCTAATTACACATGGTTATTGTTATAAGTTTTTTTTTTGTTTCATTTCAATTTATAATTAAACGCTATTATATGCTAATATTTTAAAAATACAACACTTGAACATGTGTGATTAGAAATCTTGGCTTAATAGATATAAAAAAACTCAATATAAGTATTGTATTAAATTTTACATTTTACTTTTATTTTTATAGTTATTTTAATGCGTAAAAAATTAAATTAAAAATAATCTCTTAATAATTAGTTTTGTACAAAAATAATTTTTGTTCAAAAAATATTAATTAAAAATTTTAAATCTAAACCACTAAAATTGTATTTGAACCATATAAATCTTGCTTCTTACTTCGGCAATGAGCATTATAAAACTCATGCCGTGAGTACTGAAATTAACATGGATTCAAATTTAAACCTTAAGGGCGAAATTTTTAAAACATCAATAGTGAAATTTAGGATGATAGATATGACTAAGAAATAACGTCAAGGTATTTCTTTCTATTTTACCCTAAAATAAGGGGATATTAAATTAAATTTAATTATTTTAATTTATCAATGGGATATAATTGGAATTTGGGAAATGGGTGGAAAGTGAAATTACTTAAAAGCAACGTGTTTTTCATTTTTTAAAAAGCATTATTGATCGGCAAAACAAATCAATATGGTTGGTGGAGATGGGAGAAAAACGTGTTTTAATTTGCCAAGTTAGTGGCCACTGGCCAATATTCAAAGAAAAGATGTACCTTGTGGTCCGTGGCTCCGTGCTTAGTTCTTTTTGATCTTGTCCACAAATTTTGATGTGATTCATATTTCTGGGGGAGCATGTGATCATTGATGTGACTTTATTTTTAATTCCTCCCAATAAATTCTGACATTCATTGCGTGGCTAAAAGATCATCAGTAAAATTATCTTATTTTTGGGGGTAAATTATCAAAATGTCATTAGTTTATTTTTTACAAATATATTTATACAATTTAACAATTAATAATAAAAAAATTTATAAATATATGTACATATGAACGTTCACAGCTCCCAATTTACAAAATTACATATTTTGTTAAAAAATTACAATTATTTATAAATAAATTTACGAGTGCATATGTACGTTTTAACAATTAATTAATAATAACAAAATTTATAAGTGTCCATATAAAGGAAAGACCTTTTTATCATTTATCATCAAAACCTAATTTTATTTGATCTTTATGCTGTAATAAAATTTCAGAATTTTTTTTTAGAATTAAATTAACATAAAATTGTGTCAGTAGTCTTGTCTTTTCTTTTTTTTTTAATAAATTACGCCACGAGTATTTAAATTTTAAAACTTCTAATCATATCCTGCCTCATATATTGCTATAAATTTATCTTTTCTACGGTAAAAAAATTTTTGTGATAAAAATTTTAATTTAAACATCTAAAGAAAGTTGTTTTCTAAGTTATCACTCCTTCCGTTACAAAATTATTGTAGCTTAATGTTATAGCATACTCTTTTAATGATCTTATATTTTTTTGCCTAAAAAAATGAACAATTGATAAGGACTGGAGTGACGTATTATATTAAGAAATATTATTTTTAATTTAAAAAACACTAAAAATTTATATTTATAATTTCAAAAAGTTAAAAATAAAAAAATTTAAAAATATAAGAATTTGGAACCTCTAATTCTAATACCAGGTCTTGTTGGTCAAACATATCAACTAGCTAATATTATTGTATATTATAACACATTAATTGATTGCTTCCATCATTTGCTAATAAATTTATTCTTGATGGATTATTATACTAAATTCTCGTTCTTTGGTTACAAAATCAATATATGGTCCATGAATTTTGGCCTAATAATTGGACTTTTTAGTTATAAATTAAACTCATCGATGATATGCATATAAAATAATGAGTAAAATACATTGACTATCTCTTTGTTTTATAAAATAATGGAAAAGCTTTAAAATCCCAAACTAGCTATTCCACCCATTGAGATGCCTACAAACCAATGAAGGGATTAGTCATTGGATCTGCTGGTGGATACCCTGATGTTTTATCAAAAAAAATTAAAGAAATTTTTCTTTCTATTTTGAAAATGTACATAAACCTCTCTTGAAATTAAAATATATATGACACAAATTATCCTTACATGCTTGAGATTTTATTTTCATCCATCCAACCAATAGTTGACCATTAAGTTTGACTTTCAAACTTTTATTTTCACCAAAATATCCCTTCTTAACATAAACATTTTTGAACATTTATATCCATGAAAAAATAATTTCTGATAAAGCAAAAAATAATTATAATACATGTATTTTCAAACTTTTTAATAGGTTATAAAATTTATTAATTTTGATTATATTATAGAATTATATAAGTTTAATTCTTCATAACATATTCAAACTTATTTATTTACGTTTCTTTTAAATGGCTAGAAAATATTTTAAACTCATATTTGTTTTATCATATAATATAACTTATATGAGTTTGGTACATTATATAAATTATTTAAATTTATAATTTAAAATTTTTTTAAAAAAATTTTGTTGCAAATATTTATAGCTTATTTGATTGATTATATATTTATTTAAAGAATTAATTAAATTTTCATTTAATTTTTTATGTTTATTAATTTTCTATCCCAATATCATAAAAAGATTGAACAAATAACTACTTGTAAAAAAAATAAAAGATAAAATTAAGGTAAAGGAAAAAAAACTTAAATTTTTCAAAATAGTTTTAATCAAAATTTAGGAATTTAGTATTATGAAGGGTAAATTAGTAAATAAAAAGTATTTTAAGATAAATTTTAATTAAAAAAATCTTTTTAGAATATTCTTAATAAAGAAAAGATTCGTATAATTAGGACAAAACGTAAGGGATGTTAAAATATTTTACTCTAAAATAATCGATACTACCAAAATTTAATAAGCACCACAAATATAATATTTCGATTAGCTATTTGGATTAGGTTTTGTCTCAACCTATATAACATTTTGATAAATAATTCTTACAATATAATTTTTCATTTTTTTTACTTTTTATCACATTTCGCTCATAAGTCATGGACACACACACAACCAAATGATGATGCGTACGCGGATCTAAATTTAGATTTATGAACCAGAAAATCTAAAAGTCGGATTGCCCAAAAGAAAAAAAAAAGTCTTTTGGAAGGTGAAGATTCCAGAGAAAAATTTGTGAACGAGAGTTGAGAAGTAATTATCAATGTAGAAGTTACCTGATTCGCACTATTGATAAATCGCGTCCTAATTCACATTTGTGGAAAGGAATTAAAGACACCTAGAATTATATTTTACAAGGGACAGAACGTGTGGTTGGAAGGAGGGGAGATAAAATTGTCACCTGAAAACTTGAAAAACATGGAGGCTTTTCCATCTAATCGGCATACAATCTTTTGAAAGGTGAAGATTTCACAGAGAATCCTATATGGAACAAAATTTGAAAATTGAGTCTACCACAGAGGTGTAAGTCATTTCTTTGACCGTTACTGCATAACAAGTTACTTACCAACGAAGCAAGAAAGAAGAGGGGCATCAGTGAAACAACCTCTTGTAACTGGTGTAGTAATGATATTGAGAATTCCTTACATGCTTTTTGACACTTCGCGGGATTAAGTTTTTATGGCTTGAAATTGTTAAACCCAATCTGCATAGGAGATTCTTCAGTTGTGACTTTTGGACTAGGTGTTGTATGAATCTCAATGAAAAAGTAGGGCAGTGTGATGGACCTTGGAAAGAGTTCTTTGTCATTGTTTGCTGGCTTATTTGGAAACAACACAATGAGAAAGTTTTTTAGAATCTCAACTCTAGTGTTCTTGGACTGCTAGCCAAGGCTAAAGCCATTCTTCCCAGCTTTAGTACAGCTAAGTTTCAAATGAATCAAGCCAAAATCAAAGGTATTACAGTGCGAATGAGAGCCGCACTCAGATAGAGACAGAAGGATGGGTGTTTATCATTGTTGATGGAGCTTACTCTCGTTTGAAAGGGACAACGGGATGTGGGGGTATTATTAAAGATCATAAAGCAAAATCCAATTGAAGTTTTCATGCTTAACATACAAAATGAAGACCCTTTAACAGCGCAACTTTGGGCTTGTCTTATAGGGAAAATTTACATTGTGCAAACAAGCTTGCTCGGATGGCTCACTCTGTGAAGCAAGATTACTTGGTTCTACAAGACATCCCTGAATTCTGTATAAATTGTTTTTGAGATGGGGATGGGCATCACGCCAGGATTGCCTATTTGATTTTGTATAGTTGGTAGATAACTACACTTTGTAAACTTCAAGCTCATGGGATGGGAATCATAGACGGGTTTGTTTGGGAAATTATTCTTTGGATGCAATTATGTTGATCAAGGATGAAAGCCATGCAATGCTACAACGCAATTGGTTGTTTGATCTTCAACACATTCAACGAAAAAAGAATTCTGAAGCTGATATGATGGCCAAGCGTGCTTTAGCTATGCCTCCAATTAGATTTCATTTAGTTCCTCTGGATGAATTTCGTTTGTTTGCTTCTTGTAATGTAGAGTAGTGTTTAATGTTTTCTTGTATGTTAAACTAAACTGGGACAACTACAACTGGGACAACTACAACTGCTATTATTGCTGAATTATTAATTAGGTATCATAAAAAGCACCTGAACTTTGTAATTTGTTAGGAAAAAATAATTAAGAAATGTCCAAGCTAAGTTTTTATGGTGAAGCCATCAACTTGATTACAAGAAACGATAATGAAGATCATACCCCTATCTACTTAGGAAAAAGAATTATAGTGTTTATTTTGGCATAAATTTGGAATTATATTATTTTAGAAAGATGAATATGGTTGGGGAATGAAACACAATGGAATGATAATTATAGAGCATTTATTATTATTATATTATGAAAGAATCATGGAATGAAATTTATACTTTTCTCTAGAAAAAATAAAAATAGATGTGAAGTAGTGAACTTTTTAACTCTATCCAGGCTAAAAATGAAAGCTATAAACATCTAAATGTTAATTCATAGAGGGTATAAATTAAATGATCATACATTGATTTAAGTAAACTTAAAGCTAGATTACATAGTTAAAGTTATGTAATAAGAATTATTTGATTTGTTGTAATTGTAATTAAAATGATATTGGATTAACTTACTAAGCCAACCAATTAACACACTGATTAGTAGAATATATCAAGATATTAAGTAATTATTATATATGCATGGAATTAAACCAAACGTATCATTGGGTGCAAACATTTGCATACATCCCTTGTATATGGAAGCATTATTCTTATCTATCAAGAAAGGCCGGAGGCCCTTTCATTTGCAGGAACTGAGGCTTCTTCCCTTTCAGTTTTTCCCATCCTAAGGCAAATTTCTTTATCCCAAAAACAAGGTTGTATAATACTTTTGATTTTTTTTTTGGCTAAGCACATATATAATTCTTTCAAAGACAATCTCATTTCAAGCATTGGCGGGTACTAAATATGAGCACATCCCTCAATAGGCATTCAAACTTTGATTCACTATGTTGTGAGGAACTAGTCATTTTCACTAAATTCAACTCTTATTGGTAATAGTTTTAATACTTCAGTAGGCTATTTATACTTTCAAAATATTTTTTTTGGTCATTCTTTATTCAACAAAAGAAACTTAATTAAGTAAAAAAAAAAAGAAGGTCAAATTAGCAACCTCACATTTCAAATTAGTATACATGTTCCATCCATCTTTTTTTTCTTTTTGGTGCACAAGAATTTTCCACCTATGTGTTGGAAGCTTTGTTCCATCAAAATGATGAAACGGACCTTTATTGCTAGAGACCTTCTATTAATTTTCCCCAATTCATACAATCTTTGCTTGGGCTTCCCTTTCATTTTCCTTATATTTAGTTCTTAAATTCAAAATGATATGTATATTATATTATATATTCCGATTGAATAGTATAAGATGGTCTTTCTATTTTGAGGCAAAGAAAAGTCACTTTGCATGGGCTTGGTCATAATCAAAATAAGATTTTCAAATATGTACTTGAGTAGATCATAAGAATTTAAAAGGGAAGACACAAGGAATTTCATGAAAAGTACTTTTTTTCATACACTCGGGAATAATTACATTATTCGGTCAAAAAAAAAAGGGAATAATTTACATTAAACACAATTGACTTTTCAACTCATCACTATTGCTCTTATTCTATGTCTGATGGAGTTTTCAACTCCACCATATTCTAAGCATCTAGATAATATACAAAATATTAAAAACAAAAAACATATTTAAATGAAGAAAAATAATTAGTTTAATTTAGATTTAGAAGTTTGCAGAGAGGATTTACTTAATTATTATGATATTTCAACATTTACAAATCACAAGGAAATAAACCATATATAAATAAATATGTGTGAGTTTCATTTGGATAATGAGTACTCTATTTGAATCTGGGACATATTGTATTGTGCTCTTTAAAAATTAAAGATCAAGAAATAAGATAAAAAATGGGAAATGGTTCTATATTTGAGACCAAAAGAAATAATCTAGATTAAACATTCTAACCGTTCATTTTGGAGGGGGTTAAATAATTCTAGTTTCTTCTTCCACCTTCATTTTAGTTGCTTAATCAAACCATTCCTGTTTATCTCGAGTGAGCAGTGGGTTCACGTTGAACATTTCACAAGGACTGGAGGGACTATATTATTAACCATTACTATTTCTAATTTTTAAAAACAAACATTATAAGTAATTTTTTACAAATGAAAATTTAAAAAAATAAAAATTTGGAAACTCTAATTCAAATATCAACCATGTTTTTGTTTTCTTGTTTATCATAAATATCAACCAGCCAGATTTATTGTATTATTGTAACAAATAATTCCATTATTGCGGCTATTTAGTCTTCCCATAAAGTTGTTATTGATGGAGAGCATTATGTAATATATTCTCGTCCTTTTGCTACAAATCAATTTGGTCCATAAATTTTAGCCCACAGTACTTAAGTACACAACTTGATAGTTACTCCTCTTCTCCTATTTATAAGGTAGAGAGAGAAGATTTTTTTTCTATTTATAAGTCACTTCATTAAATTTTTAACATCAATGTATTAGTTTGTCTTTTATTTATTATAGTATAAATAGTTATCTTTTTTAAAAGATATATATATATCTTAAATAGAAATAAAGTTAAAAAAATTATTATATTTTAATAGAAAGTTAATACATTTTAAGGTTTTTCTTAGTTTGTGTAAAATATGTTAAAAGTACCTTATAAATAAGATCAGAAGAATATATAAAATTAAATTTGTTGGCCCAAAAAATAAAAATTTAAGGTAAGAAAATTCATATCTGAATTCAAAGTAATACTTTTGTTATTTCCTTCTATACTAAATATATGAGTTAGATAATTAATTTACATATGTTAAGCACATTAGTTAAATTAATTATTGATGACAAATTTGTGTTATTTTCTCTAAACTACCCTCTTTCATCATTACTCCAATTGATAGAAACTCCTTTAATATATGTCATCAATAGGAAGAGTTTGATAAAAACGTTGATAAATTTTGGAGACAAAATGGCCACACTGAGATATTATATTTAAAATCAAAATTAAATCACAAATTAGCTCTTATATTAGGATAAGTGAAAGTAAATAATTTTGTGTTTGCAGGACATTCATTGTTGAAAATTATTTGAAATATAAACTTTTGGCGCATTGATTAACTATATATGGAATAAGATTTCGTCAGTCAAACTAAGCTAAGATGTATGTAAACGTTAATATAAGTTTCATAGTGATTGGTTGATCTGATCTATGCACAAGATTTAGCATAAGATTCAAGAAAAACTGCGTTGTTTCCACTTGTGTGTGCTGTTAATAATTAAGACTTGTTTTAATTTGGTGCCTGAGCATTCCCAGTAATTAGCAATACACAGATTTGTCCTTGTCTTTAAGTTAATAATATCTTGTTTATACTCATTCTTGTGTGGTTAGATGGATTGTTTTAATTCTAAACATAAGGCATCAATTCACTCTATTTTTTAAATTTATAATTTTTTTAACCTATCCATAGATCTATATCCATGAGATAGTTTTAAGGGTATTATTTAAAAAAACTAACACATACGTATTACTAATAACTTGGTTAATTTTATTAATTTTGCTAAATTAATTAATTATTTAACTCTTAACCAACAATCTGTTAGTTGGTATGATAAGGAGTCTCACACTTCATAAAAAGGGGAACACAAATTCAAATATCAGGAAACGCACTTTTAGGAGGCCTTTAATCTTAATGCTTATAGCTTGACAAAGATGAGTCTTAAGTCCAAAGTGGTTTAAAGATACTTTGAGTTACACCAAACAACAACAACAAAAATCTAACTCTTATGTTTAAGAGGGAATATTATTCTATATTTGCATGGCTAGAATGATATGATAATTCTACGTTGAACTACCACAAATAGGCCCCAAGTATTCAGATAAAATTACACGAGAATCATTACTGGTTCATGGTGATCAATGCTCTTTTGTTTATCGATCCTATGACTCACCTTAGCCACCAGGTCTCACGTTCAGAATTACCAGAGAACGAAGAAAACTTAAAGAAAATCACACGTGTTGTTCCTCCATCACTATGAACAGCACTGGTAATCCCAGAACCCAGGAAGTCCCTACAGAGAGGACAAGTAAAGTTCCTGAGACCAACCCATTGATTCAAACAATTCCTATGAAAAACATGTTCACATCTGAGAACCCTAACTTCATCTCCTTCACCAATCTTGCTCAGACACACTGCACAATCCACTTCTTCTTCTCCTCCTTCACGAGGACGCCATATCTGCACTTGGTCTTCTGTAAAGATCTGAAACTCTTGAAGAGGTTGATGATGATGAAGACGAAGGCTGTAAAATGGTTGGTAGAGAATGAACTCTAAAACCCATTTGAAATGGGAGAAAACTAGTCTGAGATAGCTGAACAGCATGCTGAACAGTAGAATAGAAAATCTGGAGATTATTGCGAGATTACTCATCTAGATCTCTGTTATATTTCAACTTAGAACTTGTGGCCTTGTGAATTTGATTTGATGAGGTTGGAATTATATTGTTAATGAGGGCTCTGTATTTATAGAGGAACATGGAAAGCGTGCAAAACAATTCACGGCATTGACCTAATCACTGTGGCTTCCAGGAAGATGATGGCATCGTGAACTACGTGTTTTCGACAAGTTTGGAATCTTTTTTAGACTTTCCTTTTATCAGTTTTTTGAAACAGAACACGTGAATATGTATTCGTCAGATTCTCGCTGGGTGCTTATCTTTAAGATGAACACCCAGAGTTTATCTCATTTGTACCGTTTAGATCATATCTAGATGATTTTGATTTATTTTTTTAATTTTTTAAAATAATTATTTTAATGGGTATAGAATATAAAATAAAGATAATCTTTTAATTATATTTTTAAAAAATAATTTTTTTAATTAAGCAAAAGAGACATTAAGACTTTAAAGTTTTAAAGTCTATTCTCGTATCCTTTCAACTTGAGGTGAACCGTCAAAATTTTCAAACTACCCCTCTAATTTTTAATGTAAGACCTAGTTATTAAGTTGATTTTAGTTCTAAATATAATATATATCTCTCATGCTTATTAATTTTTCCTAAATTA
This sequence comes from Neltuma alba, assembly GCF_004799145.2. Taxonomy (NCBI): domain Eukaryota; kingdom Viridiplantae; phylum Streptophyta; class Magnoliopsida; order Fabales; family Fabaceae; genus Neltuma; species Neltuma alba. Next base: position 16,856 of record NW_021635563.1, on the reverse strand, counting down.
GCGCCATTGATACTCAATTATAATCAAATAGAAGGAGGTAGGATATTAAGAAAAATAATTATAGTGTTTTAAAAAAACATGTTATATTTTTTATAATTAACTAACTTATCTAACTTCCTTAATTTAATCAAATTAGTTAAATTGGTCTTATGTTAGAAACAAAAGAAGTATAATTTTGAAAAATCTTTTCATAACATGATAAAAGAAAACCGAATAACTTATGTTTTTTCCGTTGCCAACAAAAATGACTTATGTTTATTAATTACAATTGACTGGTGTATATATAATTAGAACTTGCGGTCAGTCGTAATAAATTCTAGTAAAAGATGGCTAGTCAAAAAAACCAGGGAAAAATACAAGAAAATACCTTCAAATATACAAAATTCTATATTACTACTAGTGAAAAGTAAAAGGTTATGTCAAAATAAGGATACTAATTTGACATTTCTAAATATTAGCAAAAGATAAGTTTGCCCTTAATAAATTGACAAAAGAAAAAACATTGCAGAAAACAAGTTAGTGTAGTACATTTATATATAAAGGTATTGTCAATCAATATGAAAGTTATCAATGCCTGAAAATGCCAATCAGATCATATAGTGAATTAGAAATGCCAAATTAGAAAGATTGGTAGGAGCACGTTCAGTCGTGACTTAAAAAAAATGATACTCTTAGCTTTGGGTGAGTTTGTGTTTGAATGTAGGAGATGCAATATGAGAGCTTTGGGAAAAGTCTACCAGAACGAGTTGGGATGGTGTTGTGTATGTGGCGCACAGAGGAGATGGGAGAGAATTTTGAGACACAAAAGAAGAGTAGTGGAATTGAAAGATCGAATTGGTGAAATGAAGACCAGGAAGAGAAATGGTGAAGCTAAAAAGGAGGAGTCAGAGAAGGCAATGGACCTGGAAGGAAGAAAGAAGAGGAGAGAGAAGGAGAAAATGAAAAACAAGGGCATGTAAGTAAATTGATAACATTTTGAAATTCCAAATTTGTTGAATTTGAAGCATTGATTTGGAATTTTATAACTTTGAAGGTATTTGTATGTTTTTGTCCCAAAAGACTAACGTTGTCAGAATTGAATGGGTAATGAAACCCGTCAAAGTACTAGTTTACATATGTTTTTTAATAATATAAATAAAAAATAACTTAGACAATATTTATTCATATATATTATCATACCATGCATGTCTAAATATGTCCAATAATATTTATTTATATGATCAAACGTGTCTAAATTAATATGTCCTGCACTAATCCTTAGAGGGAATTGCCTTTTCATTTCTTCAATCTATTGTACTTTTATTTGACGTTTCTTCTTGAAATTTGCCTCGTTTTTCTCTAGTTGTGATGTCATTTCAACAGAAAATTCTAAAAACACTAGTGCTATAGTCAAAGTGCTTGCACAAATTAAATAAAATATGGCATTTGCAGTCGCCCGCGTGTGTGCATGCAAAATTTGTCAGCCCAAACATTGCCTGCCCGAAATAAGTATATTATTTTAATCAAATTCTAACACGTTTATGGGTGTGACTTTGATTAAATTAAAGAAGTGATTCAGAAGAGATCGGAGCCTTAATGGGTTAAAAAAAAAAAAAAACTCTCTTAGAAAAGTTAACTATTTTGGTGGCTCCAGGGAATTAAATACCGTAATCCATTGTTAGATAAGTTTACATTCTTTTAATTTTTAAAATTTTATAAAGAAATAAACATATTTATTGAAAGGTATACTACAAAAATCAATGACACACATTTATTTCAAATAACTAATTTAACTAATTTTTTTAATATTAATAAATTAGTTATATAACTCTTACACTACCTCCAATCCTAAATATAAAAGTTAGTAAGCGGTCTTAAATATAAGATTTCAATGCATTTTGTCTCCCAAATTTATAACATGTTTTCAAACATATCCTTATTAATTATAATGTATTTTCACTGAAATGCAGTTTCAATATACATGACTAAATAATAGTAATTTAAGAAAGTCTAAACACATTTATTATAAATAACTAACTTAACTAATTTTTTAAATTTTTAAAAATTAATTATCTAGCTCTTATATTAAAGATTAGAGGTAGTATTAAGAATTAGATTGCTTAAAAAATCAAAGATACAATACCTAAATCCACTAACATGCTCTTCTTATTCGTTTTTTTTTTTTTTGGTAAATGGCAATATTCTTATGTACCCAGTTTAATATAGATCATAAGTACTCTTAATTTAATTTTCAACGGTTAAAAAGCCAACTATTTAAAGCCAACCAATCAAATTAGTTGAACCGAACAAAGTGCATGAAGATCGTAAAATTAAAATAAACAACGGATTTAAATTCAGTCAAGCGTATGTATTGGCACAATACTCAAGTGGAGCTTAAATAATATAAAACATAACTAAGCTTATAGTCCCCTTTGGCTTTAAAAAATATATTTTTAGTTTTTCAATCCTAAAACCGTTAATAAAAAATGATAATATTGAAATTTTGTATCTTGATAAAGCATTCTCAAATACTAACATATTAAGTTTAATTTTCAAAGCAACTACGATTATTGCAAAAATTCATTATTTAAAACTGACAATTTTAAGGCTAAAAGACTAAAAACCCTTTTTAAAATTAAAAGATCAAAATAAAACCTTGTATAAAGTTTTTAAAAAAATGTATAGTTTATCGGGCTGAGTAAGGGCAGGTTGAGCAGCCTAGCCCCAAACCCGCAACCCACCCGTTTATGCATTAATGGGTACGGGATAACCCATTTAAGCACGTCCCTAAACAGGCTGTGTTAAATGGACGGGCTTAAACGAGTTATGAGGAACCCATTTAACAATCAGTGGACATTGGACAGGTGCTGTTCGAATTCAAAAGAGATAAAAATCATAATACCATTAATCAAAATCTATACTCCATAGTCCATATAATCAGAAAACATCATAAATTTCTAATGTTCAAGGGTTCAAGCTTCAAAAGAAGACAACCGCAAATATAAAATTGTGAAGGATTAATCATTCATCAATCATCATCAATTCATCATCAATCACTCATTATCATCATCATCATCATAATCATGAGCTTCTCCTTCAGAGTTACTTGAGGAAGTGGCTGTATTTGGAACCAATAACTCTTGCTTTACAAATCTAAGTATTATTTCTTCAATTACCGAGTGAGAGACTAGGTAATAGAGAGATTGAGCTGCCGAGCTGGGAGCCTGGAAGTCTGGAATCGGCGAGAGAGACTAAAAGATCAGCAGTAAAGCAAGTGGGTGATTGGGTGTGGGGAGAGGCAAGAGACGATGTTGTGCAGTGGAGAGTGGAGACCGAGGACGCAATTGGTGAGGACTCTAGAAGAGACACCGTCACACCGAGTGACCGTCTGACCGAGGCAAAGAGGAGGCGACTGGCGAGGACTCGAGGGAATCACCGAAAGTTAGGGAAGAGATAGACACTGAGTGACAGTGAGTGGTGATCGACTCGAGGAGAGACGAGATATTAGATTAGAGATCATATTCAGGGCGAGGACACTCAAGGTTGACTTGAGGGGATCATCCGATCAGGATTCAGTGGGATTGTGGGAGACGAAGACCGAAGACAAGATTAGAGAGGAGAGACCGAGAGAGCGAGAGTGAAGACACCATGAGTGAATGAGTGATCAGACCAAGGGAACAAAAATACAAAATCATCTAGAGGCAGACGACGAACTGGGCTTTCAATTATTGGACATTTGGACTGGACTTGGCTGCTTGGGACACCATCACCATGTGTATATTTTTCAATTAAAAAAAAAAAATGGACGAGCACAGGCACAGGCTTGCCCATTTAATTTGTAAGCCCGTCTGTTTAAGACTGCTAGTTTATTTTCTCTTTTGGGTGGGCTCGAACAGGCCCAATTTTGCTGGGTTACGGGCAGGTGGCCGGGTTTCGGGTTACATACTCAGCCCTAATAGTTTAGGGGTGTCTTTTTTTTATTTCACTTGGTTACCTTCGAATTAACTTGACTAGATCCAAACCCATAAGTGGGATGCAGTTATAAACCTATATCTCAATTAATTACTTCAGACTGATGAACAAGAAAAATCTAAAAAACTTTGGCCTTTCCAAGAGCAAAGGGAAAAGCAAAGTTAGTACCAACAAATAGTTGATTTTGCAGCGTAAGGTCCCATTAAATTTTTTTAGGTTTCGAGTTTAAATTCCAGAGAAGGCACTTTTGTAGGGAGGAAAAACCACAAACCCCAAACCAGATTAGCCAGATGATAATATATATAAAAAAAAAAAAAACTGAAGTTAGTGCGCACGTTTAGAAGCCCGTTAGATTTCGCTAAAATGTACTTTTGATTAAAATAATACTTCTCTTATTTTATTTATAAGTCATTTTCACATGTTTTATACAGACCAAGAAAAACATTAAATTTCATTAACTCTCATTTAAAATTCAACAACTTTCCAACTTTATCTCTATTTAATATACATTATATCTCATGTAAATAAAATCAACACAATAATAAATAAAAGATAAAATTATATATCCACATAAAAAAATTTTCTTAGTGCTCTGTAAATAGGACTAAAAAAAGTATCCTTTTTCTATCCTATAAATAGGATAAGAGGAATAGTATAAGAATAACCTAAGCGTTAGAGTAATATCCTAAATTATCTTACAGTGAAAGAGGAGAAAAATAGTGAAGCCGATAGTCTGATGAAGATAATGAAAAGTAGAGGTTATGGTTCCGTTAGTTGCTCTGATAATTGCTCCATTTTTAATACAGGGACAAAATTGCATCATTAAATATTTTAGGTGTTAAATGTTAAACGTAAAAGAAAAGCTAACGAGTGTAAGTTCCATTCGAATCTGGGTACACACAACATAAATATGTGAGGTATATACAATTTCATCCAATACTAACAATTAAACAATATTCTATCCGAGATAATCCTACTTGAGATATTATCGGATACTAAATATAGGTTTTTTTAATAAAAATTTGAATATTAATTCGTCATGTTATGGAGAATTAGTTTTTTTTCTTCACTAAACTAATTTGGTCTAGTATTAAATTTAGTTTGATACATGAAACGACCTTCCTAAAAAATCAATAAACTTGTTTTTTTTTTTGGAGTAAGATAAACTTAACATTTTCATAGTAATTTTAAGAAATAACTTTTTATAACCAAACCATATTAACAACAAACTTAACTTATATCACAATCATATAAACTAACTAACTATATAATAATGTTATTCATGATAGAAAAGAGTAGCATCCAATATACATTCTATCACTGATAAAAAACTTTTTTAACTTATTCAAATACAAACCATGTAAGAAAGGATTGATATTATCTAAGATGGTTATAAAACAATATATTATATAGCTTATAAATCAAAAAAGTAAGAATTGAATATTAATTCATATTTTATAATAAATTCATAATAAACAAATCATATGCAATCCTAGGCTTCTAGCCAACTACCAGCATGTATACCACAATAGTACAAAGCAAAAGACACAAAAGCATAATAATGTATGAATCAATTAAACATTGGTTTGTCCTAAGGTGGTAATATATAGGAAATAATATAACTCATAAATTGAGAAGACATTACAAGTCGTTAATATAGCTTTACTCTTCTTGAGCCTTCCTGACGTGCCTTCTCTAAAGCTTTCACCTGAAAAATGTTAAACAATAGGGATGAAATAATATCTTAATAACTAAATCCTTACCTATCACACACACAAACATGGGTTAGCGAGGTGACAAGGGGATACACAAAGTTAATAAATCAATAATCATTTATTTAATAGTTAAATTTATAATGACTATATAAATCATATATTTCAGCCAGTCTCATACAGTCGATAATATGATAAGGGATAACATACTTTTCATTTATCCAAAAGACATAAATATCAATGAAGATTTCATGTCATATGCAATCAATGAACCCAAATCCATCTTTATATCCTTCTTATTTAAACTGACTAGACTTATGAGCTAAATTCTTTCCATTTGACTGAATACTCTCACAAGCTCACCACACAAGTGATGTGGATTGGCAAAAAAAATACAGAACACTCGTGGACAATGGGTCCCTCTTGAAGAATTAGTGAGATGTCGTAGTCCCTCAAAGAACAAGTAGGATAATAATAGTGGCCAATTATAGAACTTCATCTAATGGCCAATACCACGTGGCATGTATATATGTACATACTCCAATCTTCTCCTCCTCCAACCACACCAGATGCACAGGGTTTACAATAACATATTTATATGCATAATCAAACAAACTCTAGAATAATACATGATAGTCATAATTATTAATTTCTAACAACACAAATGATTTTAACTCTTTTCAAAATGACATCTCATAAGACAGTTCATATAAAACATAATATGCGCATATAAAAATTGGTTATAAAACCACTCACCGACTTCATACCAGAGTATACAATAGATAAAAATTTAATTATCTGGTCTCCTAAATAACAGTCAAATATAAACAAGGCCCGAACTTAAAAATACCACAATAGGGTTTATATCTACAAATAAATTAAAATATTATCTCTATAGTATTAAAGTAAACTATCCACAAAATTCCAGCCTCTAACTCCTCGTCTAAGATCTTCAACTGTTACTTAGAATTCCAACTTGAATGGATCTCTAAGGTTTGGAGTAGGAACATATATGAGGATTTAGATTCAATTCCTAAGTTCCCTTAACTTATATTATCTTTTAATTATTAAATTATACTATTAGAATCACCAAATTCATAACTTAGATAGGGAATTCCCAATTCGTAACTTATATTCTATCTTTGAAAATATCATGTAAACAGATTTAATATTAGTTAAGTTATTCTTGCTAAAGGAGTCTAATTATTGATCCTACTGTTGAATTTAAAATCTTAGATGTCATAAATCAATTCTCCAAATTGTAGCCCGATCCAACGGTGAAAATATTTAAAAAGATAATTTACTATTCCGGGTTATATCTACAAGATTTAAAAAAATGAGTCTAAAACATACATAATAACTTGTACCTAAGAGATCGTATTGATGATCCAATCATTAAAATCCATGAGTATGAAGTCCAAAACCAACTGACCAAATTGAAGCCTGATCCAACAGTTCACAAACTCGCAAACAACATTTTACTAAGACTGTCTCAGTTTTGTGAGAAAATTATTTAACTTACTATTAATTATCCTGTACTACCACTTATATATAGTCTCCAAGAGTTCTATCTACCCATCATTTAGTCGATATGGGACTTCTCAATATTGGTATTTTATCTATCTTTTCATTATTTAGTTAATATGGGACTTCTTAATATTGTTATTTTATTCATCTATTCATATATATGTTTATACACATACGCAAATACATATGATTTTAATTATTTTAATTACTTATATATATTTAACCTTCATCTATTCTATCTTAATAAAAACTTACTTGAATCTTAGGGATATGAAAATTAGGATATTACAATACATATAATCTATAATTGTCCTAATGACAACAGAAGTGACCAAGATAACAAGATCCCCGCATCAAGGACTGAACTCAAAATATCTTATGTCATGTAGTAGGGTAGTCCACCCCATTCCTCACAATAATAAAAGATTAGTATTTTCTGCTATATCCATGCCAGTGAAACTGACACTCGTTTGATGCATGTAATGCATAGTTGACAACGCAAATGAACCACATGACAAGATTCGTATTGAGGACCGAACTCAAAATGTGTTATGCCATGTAGTAGCAGGGTACTTCGCCCTCTCTCCTCACAATAATACACGACTAGCCTCTTCTTTTTGATCCAGGCCAGTGGAACTGATACTAGTTTGATGCATATAATCCATAGTTCACAACAAAAATGAACCACATGTCACTGAGGACCGAACTCAAAATGTCTTATGCCATGTAGCAGGGCACTTCACCTAGACCGTGGGTTGCACTTCCCCGCAATACTGCGGAAGATTTCTGAGACTTGTTAAAATGAGCCCAACTATGAGGGTGACCCTTTTAAGCCCATAATAAATAAGGGGTTGGACCTAAAATTAGGACAGAACAAATCAATAAAATTACTAAATGGGCTGAGCTCACCTCTTATAGGCCCTTATTAAATGATAAATTGTCACATTATACATCCTCCAATCCGAAATGTACAAATTAGTTTGGCAGTCTATTTTGGTTGTAAGTATATTTCAGTCCACTTTTTTTTTTTTTGGGGCCAAACTTTATTAAATAAAACCAAGTACAATGGGCAGGTCGATCCACCTAAAGAGGCAGAAAAAGATCCGTCCAATGAAGGCTTACCAAACCCAATTGGCTACTTAAATTCATCTCTCCAATCCGGTGTTAAAATAATTTTTATTGAGATGGTGTCACTTTATCTTTCACTTTATAATTTTTTTTCAAACTAATTATATTGATTATGCATGTTAAAAGAGTTTTCATTAAGGAATAGTTTCAATGCAAATGATTAAAAAGAATATTTTAAAAAAACTAACATGCATTTGCAACAAATAAAAAATTTAATTAATTTTTTTAATATTTACAAATTAATTATTTATCTTCTACGTCTGGGACAAAAGGGAATATGGTTTTTATCTTACAAAAAATCAAGAAAGGACATTAAAAAAAAAAAAAGTCAATCCTGTAACGCGTTCAAGGGTGTTTTAGTTGAACCCTAACTGTTGAAAGGCCGTACATGTTCGGTTACAAAATCAAAGGAAAAGGAACTTTAGTTATACTACCTCTTATTTTTAATAGAAGAGCTAGTTAATTATATTCGTAACATAAGAACTATTTAACTAATTTGAATAATTTTTTTTTAAAAAATTAAACTAGTTATTTGTCAAAAATATATGTTGATTTACTTAAAATATTTTCTTAAATAATTTGCATTGAAACTACCCATAGATGCAAACTCTCCTGACTTGTGCAATCAATCAGAATAATTTTAAAAAAAATAAATATGGGGGATAGAATGGATTGAGTTTTTTTTTTTTTAATTTAGAACCAAACCTAAACATCAACTAATTCTTATATTAAGAACTAGAAGTTTTTCCAGCAATTGATGGATGTGAGAAAGAGACCTTCACTAACAGTCTGTGATTATTAATCTATGAAATTCAATACCAATGCAATATAAATATTAATTAATATTAAATAATAGCAAATTCATTCGATTTTTTGCTGACAGATAAAAGTAAATATATATTCATATCTTTTTGAAATAGATTAAAAATAAAGAAGATGCATGCATGGATAGGTCTAAATCTATAACTGGATTCAGGCCCCATAAAATATCTTTAATTAGATGCAATCCATCTAAATTAGGTATACGTTGTCGTCTGTTGGATTCTGGGGATGAAAGGAAGAAGAAAGGAAAATGGAAAAGTTTAAATAATATATTGATTGAAAGACACGATAATGATTATACCAATCATAAATCATGAAGGTGATAATAAGGTGGCTTAATTGTGCAAATATATTTCTTAGCCAACAAAAAACTCTTTTTAGTTAATCAAATATGTTTGTACGCTTTGATGACAATTTTGTTTTGGTCATAATTATAAAAATGTCGTTTATCAAAGACTAAGAGCCTCTCTTTATGTAGGCCTCATACAGCCGCGCGACTAAGTGGTGAAAATCCACTTAGACTTGTTAGTGCAACCCAAGAAAACAGACATTATTTGAGTTGTTACCCCATAAAATTTACAAAGGACTGGGTTTTTGTTCAAGTGTATGTAATAGGGGCTAGTTTGATCAATGGCAGAGGAAGAATAGGAGGCCATTCAGGGAGTATTTGGATAAAAAATTAAATTATGATTTTATGGTATCTGAAGTAAATATAGAGGAGTTTATTTTGATTTGTGAAAAAGTGACAATAGTCAAACACCCCCAAAGAATGGAAAGTGAAAAGGAAAAAGTCGAAAGATGTTAGGATTATAGTTTTGATGATAACAAAGTCAGAATATCAAGGTTAAGTATTTTGATCGATCAACTGATCGATCAATCGTTTATCGCTAAGGTTTCAGATAAATGATCAAGTGTAAATCAGGTCTATAGTAGGCTTTTGGATCGAAGAACTATTCGATGAACAATTAATCGATAAAGTGATCGATTATCGCTAACGTAAAAATCACATAAGAGTATGGTTAATTATCGATAAACTGATCGATAATATCAGGTAAACAATCGAGTTACTGATAAGAGAACCAAATCTGAAGTGTACTTATCGATCAAGTTATCGATAAATCAGTCATCAATAACGACTTCGATAAAAGGTAACACAATCTACTTGTTCTGCACATTAATTCTGTTACCAATTTATCGATCATATTTCCGATCATTTGTTTATCGATTACGTGTTCGAACTTTATGCTCTAACTCTCTGAATGCAGGTGATCAAATTCACTGATGGATCGATAACCTTATTGATCATAAAATTATCGATCACATGATCGATAATCAATGTCTTTATCTACTCTTATTCAGTTTTTCCTCAACCAAATTATCGATAACATTATCGACAAATTTAACTTGTTTGCTTAAAAAAGTTTTCACATAACATGATCGATAAAGAGACTAAGGATTGATTTATTCGCATTAAGTTATGGTGAACTATTTTTCGATCAAGTAATCGATCACTGGTTTTTCGATAATATGATCGATCATTCAATTTCCTAGAACTCATGTTTTCACAAAACGTGATCGATAATCTTTTCCTTTACCTTACAGGATTAAACTTCTTTCTTCTCTTTATCGATCACTTGTTCGAATGTTCATTAATCGATCATCTGTTCGATCATTTCAGATAGCTGTGTCCTTCATTGAATATATACATAACCATGTTTTATCGATAACATTATCCATCATACATTTATCGATAAGATGTTCGATCATCAATGACTGAAGCTTCAGTTCAATAACATTTGAATTATCGATAATCTGTTCGATCAAACATGTGTTCGATCACTTGTTCGATCATGGAACGATTTCCTCTTTCTATGATAATTCTTAGAGTCAATGATCCAACACTTGATCGATAATATTGGTGATCTAATTCGAAAAGTCTTCATTCTGTTTATCGATAACTTGATCTATCATCAAGTAATCGATCATCTTTTCGATCAAACTAAACCAGAATGATTTTCTGTTCTTCTTACTGATAAATGGTTTCGTCACAAATCTTTGAATGATAAATTGTTTTCTTTCTGTGTTCAAGATTAAAGCACTCACCACAAAACTCTCATTTGTTCAAAGCTTAAAATATGCAGATTAATGAAAACGAGTGCAACGGCTCTTCAACGGGATTACATAGACTGCGACCTACAGTGTCAGAAGCTCAGACGCATTAATGGCGGAGCCGTTGAAACCAGCGAAACACGCAAACGAAGTCACAACGGCTAGAAGCTCTTCCGTCTAACGGCTACTTAACGATATCAACTATAAAAGGCGCGAAGAAGCATTAATGAATAGATTGAATACCAGAACTACCACCTGCGATTATTTAGTTACGCATTCAATACTCTGTTTTCACGTTACTACCGAGCATCAGTGTTTATCATTAAATTCACTCTGTAAGAGAGCCAATTACTACTCTTATTAAAACTTGAGTGACACTCAAGAGTATGGACTCTTGAGAGGGGTTGTATCCTTACGGGAGTAAGGGGGAGTGATTGAGCGATTCAATTACTGTACCGAGGCACCAAGAGCCCTATCGATCTTGGAAGATAGTGAAATACCCAGAGGTGTTCTGGGGACTGGAAGGAGGTCACGTGGTTTAGACCGAACCAGTATAAATCTTGTGTCTCCTCTCTGCGGTTAAAATTCTCCATACTTTGACTCTCTGTTTTTATTCAATACTTACACGCTTTTGATTATAATTTTTGTAACTCACCCAATTCACCCCCTCTTGGGTGAGATTGTTTCTAACATTTGGTATCAGAGCAGGTCTCTTCACGAAGGATTTAACAGTCCGAAGAGAGATCAAATGGCAGGATTTGGAGATAGCGTGCTACCCGAAGGATGCTCAACATCTAAGCCGCCAGGCTTCAGTGGAGAAAATTATACCTTCTGGAAAATGAGGATGAAAATCTTCATTAAGGCCACAGAGTATGGGTTGTGGGACGTAATAGAACACGGCAACTATGTCCCTATGAAAATAATAGATGGCCAGCAAGTACGCAAGAGTCCAGGGAGTTCGATGAGGAAGATAAAAAGCTGGTGACTCTAAATGACAAAGCTATCAACATACTCACGTGTGCGCTTAGTCAGAGGGAATACTTCAGAGTCTCAAGTCTGGAAACCGCGAAGGAAATGTGGGAGGCTCTGGAGATAGCTCATGAAGGAACCACCGGTGTAAAACAGAGTCGAATCAACACTCTTACCACCGAATTCGAGTTATTCAGAATGAAGGAAGGAGAGAGTATCCGAGATATGGAAGTCAGATTCTCACATCTCATAAACCACCTCACTGCACTTGGGAAGAAATATAGTCAAGAAGATCAAGTGAGGAAAATACTGAGCGGTCTCACAAAAGAATGGGAACCGAAAGTAACAGCTATTGAAGAAACCAAAGGAGAATCCATTGGTTCTGTCGCAGCACTGTTCGGGAGTCTTGCTGAATATGAGAGCAAGCAAAAATACAAAAGGAGATGAATGAGAAGAACCGGAAAGGCATCGCTCTTAAAACTCAAGAGAGCGAAGATGATAATGAAGATGATCTTGATGATGATGAAATGGGCCTTATAGTCAGGAGGTTCAAGAAATTCTACACAAAAACAGAACGGAAAGAAGAAGTTTCAGCCAAAACGCAGAATTTCCTCATATCCGAACGAACCAAAGGATCCAATCATTTGCTTCGAATGTAAGAAGCCAGGACACATCAAGGCGGAATGCCCCAACTCTCCAGAACGAAGGACAAAGAAAAGAAGAAAGAAAGATTCAGAAAAGAAGAAAGCCTTCGTCACATCAATCTGGGGAGACAGCTCCTCTGATGAAGAAGAAGGAAGGAGTGATGATGAAGAAACCGCCAACATCTGTCTAGTAGCCCAAGAGAACGAGGAATCAGAAACAGACGAGGTAATAATTTTGAACCATCTTATGATGAATTACAGTCCGAATACAATGCTTTACATTTAGAATTAGTAAGAATTGCAAAGGAGTTAGTAAGCTCTAAGAAAAGGATATAAGTTTTTAGAAGATCAACAATCAAAAGTTGAAGTCAATACAGACTCGACTTTAACTTGCAAAAGTTGTGAAAAGAACGAAAGAAAGATTGAAGATCTTACCAGAACCTTAGAAAAATTCACAAAGGTAGCGAAATGCTTAAGGTGATTCTAGGAGCTCAACGGTGCTCTATGGACAAAACTGGTATAGGATACGATCCAACCCAAGATAAATCGAAAGGAAAGAAAAAGAGTAGTGGTAGATCATATCTTACATATTTTAGAAATTCTGTGCACTCCTCAAATCCTTTTGCACTTTGCTCTCACTGCAACCGTAAGGCCATTCAACTTCTTCTTGTTACTATAAGAAGAAAGGTAATTACGGAACATTAAAATGGGTGCCCAAAGGTACTTATGTACCAAAATAACTCATACTAACCAAAAAGGACCCAAGAAGGTATGGGTACCTAAAACATGATTGTAATCTTGCAGGTATGTCTCAAGGCATCCAGAACAAATAAGTGGTATATAGACAGCGGATGCTCCAGACACATGACGGGTGACACTGAGAAGTTTACGTCACTAAACCAAAAGACGGAGGAAAAGTAAGCTTCGGAGGAGGAAACCAATCGGGAAAAATTGCTGGAATTGAGAAATCGGAAGTAGCATAGGCATGAAGGTCGAAGATGTGTACTACGTGGAAGGTCTATGTCATAATCTTCTCAGTGTCAGTCAGAGTGCGGACAAAAACAACTGGGTGATCTTTGATTCCGAAGAATGCTTAATCATAAGCAAAAGTGACCTACCCTTTGAAGAAAGAAGAACTGAATACAAAGCTGAGAGCTCCGAGGGACGGTAACTGTTATACACTTCAAATTGATTCTAAAACTTCTGAAAACTGTTTTATTAGTCAAAAGGAGGAAGTTGGATTTGGCATAAACGACTTGCACATGTCAATATGAATCAACTTTCAAAATAAAAAAAGGGATCTAGTTGTTGGTTTACCAAAAATCCAGTATGAACGTAATGATATCTGTGATGCATGTCAAAGAGGTAAACAAACAAAGTCTTCGTTTAAATCAAAGAAGATAGTTTCAACTGAAAGACCACTCCAAATGATTCACATGGACTTGGTCGGTCCATCTAGAGTAAAAAGCTTCGGAGGAAATCTTTATACCCTTGTAATAGTTGATGACTATTCGAGGTTTACCTGGACTTTGTTTCTTTCCTCTAAGAGATGAAACTTTTAATGCTTTCATTGTTTTTGCCAAAAAGGTCCAAAATGAGAAAGGTATATCTATTGTGTCAATCAGGTCAGATCACGGAGGAGAATTTGAAAACAACGATTTGCAGACTATTGTGAGGAACATGGAATTGACCACAACTTTTCTGCACCAAGGACTCCTCAACAGAACGGAGTAGTTGAACGAAAGAATAGAGTACTCACGGAGATGGCTAGAGCAATGCTAAATGAGAAAGGGGTCTCACAAGTATTCTGGGCAGAAGCAATGAGCACAGCTTGCTATATATCTAATAGAGCCTACATCAGAACACTGCTCGGGAAGACTCCATATGAATTGTACAGGGGGAGAAAACCAAATCTATCACACCTAAGGATCTTTGGAAGCAGATGCTATATCCACAACAACAACAAAGAAAACCTGGGTAAATTCGATCCTAAAGCTGATGAGGGTTTGTTTCTTGGCTACTCTAATCGTAGTAAAGCATATAGAATTTTCAATAAACGAACCTTTACTATAGAAGAATCAATTCATGTAGTGTTTGCTGAAACTGAAGCAATTTCGAAACCTATAGATGATGATGCTGAAATCGTTCAAAATTTTCAAAAACTGGATTTGAACAAAAAACGAACAAATTATTTTCAGAAATGTTTCAGAAAACAGGATGATTTAAACGATCCTTCTTTACAAGAAAACCTAGAGCAGCCAAAGGCATGGAGACACAACCGAGATCATCCTCTGGAACAAGTCATCGGTAAAGTCAATGAAGGGGTCAGAACCCGAAGACAAATAGTCAATGAAGTTCTTTTTCTGCATTCATATCTCACATTGAACCCTCTAATATTGACGAAGCACTATCAGATGAATTCTGGATAGTTGCAATGCAGGAAGAGCTTAATCAATTTGAGAGAAATCAAGTTTGGGAATTGGTACCCAGACCAGAAGACCATCCGGTCATTGGCACCAAATGGGTATTCAAAAACAAGCTCGATGAATCGGCTCAGATCATCAGCAGAAACAAAGCCAGATTAGTAGCAAAAGGCTATAATCAGGAAGAGGGAATCGATTATGAAGAAACGTATGCTCCTGTAGCTAGATTGGAAGCCATACGAGTTCTTTTGGCATTTGCTTGCATCAAAGATTTTAAACTATTTCAAATGGATTTAAAAGTGCATTTCTGAACGGTTACATATCAGAAGAAGTGTTTATCGAACAACCTCCCGTTTTGAAATTCAAATTTCCTAATCATGTTTACAAACTTAAAAAGGCTTTGTACGGATTGAAACAAGCTCCTAGAGCTTGGTATGAACGACTTAGCAACTTCCTGATAGAAAAAGGTTTTGAAAGAGGAAAAGTGGATGCCACCTTTTCATTAAAAGAAGTAGGAAAGATCTTTTGATTGTTCAAATATATGTAGATGATATTTTTTCGGTGCTACTAACGAAGATCTCTGTCAAGAATTTGCTAAGCTTATGCAGGGAGAATTCGAATGTCCATGATGGGAGAACTAAACTTCTTTCTGGGATTACAAAATCAAACAAAAGAAAAACGGTATATTTATATCCCAGACGAAATGTAAAGGAGTTGCTGAAGAAATTCGGAATGGAGAATGCCAAAAGCGTAAAGACTCTATGAGCTCAACCTGTTCGCTTGATGTAGACGAAGACGGGGAAGACATAAATCTAACAAGATATAGAGGGATGATCGGTTCTTACTATACCTCACTGCAAGTAGACCAGATATTCAGTTCAGTGTGGGATGTGTGCAAGATATCAGTCAGCTCCAAAGAGTCACATGAAGAAGCCGTCAAGAGGATACTCAGATATCTTGTAGGAACTCAAAATTTAGGAATCTGGTATCCAAAAAGAGGAACGAATATCTAATGGGATACTCAGACGCCGATCACGGTGGATATAAAACAGACAGAAAAAGCACCAGTGGACAGTGTCAATTCTTCGGAGGATGCTTGTCTCATGGTCAAGTAAAAAGCAAAACACCGTGGCAATCTCCTCAACAGAATCAGAATATGTAGCCACTGCCTGCTGTTGTGCTCAGATTTTATGGCTAAAACAACAAGTACAAGATCTAGGAATCAACTAACGTGAGATTCCAATCTTATGTGATAATACGAGCACGATAAGTCTGTCCAAGAATCAGTCCATCATGCTCGAACCAAACACATCGATGTCCGACATCACTTTATTCGGGACCATGTTCAAAAGAAAGATGTAAAGGTGAATTCATCCCCACTGAATATCAGATAGCCGACATCTTCACAAAACCACTAGATCAACAGAAGTTCACTTTTCAGAAGAGAATTGGGAATGGTAAATCCCAATGAATTGTAAGAAATGTCATTACTATCACTCAAGATTAAGTGTTTAAATTTATTGTTTTGATGATAAATAACTCTTAAGCATGGAGTATGTAGAAATTTGTTT